>NW_010157759.1:35511-67408 GCF_000695765.1 Mesitornis unicolor
ATGGGAAGAGTCCAGTTTCCTGCAAACCCAGAATTAATATGGTCAGCTTTCTATATTTTTCTCCCATTTTCTTTTTCCTGAGGATAAGCTATAAAATTATTTTTTTAAATGTATACACTATGCTGTGCTTACCTTCCCATTTTTTGACAAAAGGACCTGATAGTATTCGCATAAATCCAGCCAGACAGATCAGTTCAACTGAGAACTCTTCAAGGACTTTGTCAACTGCACTGTCAAATTCAGTGCGACTTTCATACAATTTATGGTCAATAACCTGTGATAACCCAAAAGACAAAGAAATATGGAGACAGTGTTAATTTAATCTAAAAGCCCCAAGAGCACAATGAAATGGTACCCTGTATAACAATGCAGCACCGGATCCAGTGACACTAAGGGAAATGCAGTTTGCTTCAAATAATCCTGGAGAGCCTGAAGCAATGCCCAGGGAGTCAGTGGAAGGTCCCACTGGGTTTGAGCTCTCTATGTCATTCAGATGAACTACCGTGTCTGTTTGGCATGCAATTTAAAAATTAAATTCAGAGAAAATAGCTTGTTACTTTAGTGTAAATGCACTGCAGTTAAATAAATGGCAAAGTTTAAACTGTAACTGTGAAAGTTTTGCACTGGTTTAATATAATGACTGCTCCCAAAACCATCAGGATAGACGGCAGCATCTCTGAGGAGAAAAGGAAGTATTTTGCTTCCCATGTTAGGTAGTTTGCCCAAGAGCACAAGTTCATGACAGACCAAAAACGAAAGGCTAAGGCTTCCTATCAAACCATCATCTCTTACCCTAGTAAAACTCATTATCTCACAGTACCATCCTGCTCTAGTCAGAGCTAATCATGGCTAATTTTAAAAAGATGAGAATTACTTACCCTTGTAGGAATACCAGCTCTTTCAGCTTTCCTTAACCCCTCCACACCAGCTTTGTTAGAAACAACAAGAACTATTTGTGCGAAACTGGTGGGCTTCTTTGTGCTGTTTATGAGGGCTTCCAGGTTTGTGCCTATGCGTGAAAAAATAATCTGTGAATCTCAAGTTGTTCCTGGAGAATAAATATAGGTAACAGCTAGAAGAGGTTTTAAATAAGCAGCAATGCGAGTGAGACCCAATCCAAAACCCACTGATGTTAACAATAATCCTTTTTTAATTGATCTTCCTGAGAACTGAATTTGACAGCTGGAGGCTAAAGGGCTTTCACTAGCAAATTTGTAAACTGTAATTTATAGAATTGGAATGATGGTCTACATCTCGGCAAGTGAGAATACTGGAGACCCCAGGAGTGGCAAGAAGAAATTCTGATCTACTTGTGAAATACTGCTGCTGTCCCTACAGTGCAACACAGAGGCTGCTCACACCTAGAGACATGCAGAAATCTGGTGATAAAATGAGCACAGATGCAATTCACAGTCAGTTTGCGGCAGAGGTTAAAGATCGTCCTGTTTGTGACTGAAATTAATCCAAGGGCAAAATCTACTCTGCCTGTTCCTGAAAGCCTGTTAGAAGCCTATCAGAGTCTGCAAGGAAAACTGCAGGGATTTTATGAATCTGGGCTGAAGTTCATTTTTCAATGTAGACTGTTTTACACTGTAGTAAAGAATATAAACTCTCACCTGTTCCAGAGATAAGGACAGCAACCTTCACTTTGTTTGCCAGGATTTTGCCTTGGATATGGCTGTGCACAGAGAGTGATCTATTTGCTTTCAAGGCTCGAAGCAGATTATGGACTTTAACATGGGCAGAGCCTGGGAGAAAAAAAACCCGAAACCAACAACATGTAAATAAAGGGAGAAAGAGAGAGAGGAGAAAAGTACCCGTGAAAAGAGATTAGTGGCACTGCTTTACTTCTCATTACTTATTTATAGTGCTGGTGACATCTGACATTGCTAAGCACGTGTTCTGCAAACTAAGACTGAAGTTGTAAAGGACTGTCATTTTAACACCCTGTGCAAAAAAAGCCATGGAGGGGACGATTAAGAGATATTCAGCGAACTTCCATGGAGACTCACCAGCTAAGGAATTTAGATGTGTTTGGGGTTTTTTTTTAAAGGAAAATAAAAATCTAATAACCTTTTTGTAGGGAGACAACTTTCCCGATCAGCCAGGCTGCCTCGTGTCTCTGAATGTCCTTGAGGACCTGCTGAGCTAGGTCCTTCTGAACTACCAAGACAGCACCGATCCCACAATTAAATGTCCGAGTCATCTCCTCCTCAGAGAGGTTCCCTTCTTTATGGAGCCAGCAAAAGATTTCGGGAATCTTCCAGGTAAGAGCATCTGAAGAGAATTGAAAATAGAGATGAAAAGTGGAAATCACTACCAATGGACAAATACTAAAATTATTAGAGTATTAAGAGACACAATCTGTACGGAAAGCAGAGACAAAGACCCACACCAGCATTAGCCTGAGTGAAATCAACTTTCATGCACAGAAAAGAGGATGTTTTTCCCTTCCTTGCTGAACAAGACTTGGGAGTAGAAAGAAGTGTCACTCTGGGAGGAAATAAATCACATTGCTCCACTGCAATCCATTAATCAGTAATTCAAAATGGGTTCTGAGGCAGTCTTTGGAAAATCCTCTTCTTGAAGGTGACAATTTTGCTTCTACAGAAACTATTGTACCAGAATGATAGCTTCAAAAACTGTCACAAAAGTCTCACAGTGCCCCCAGTTCCAACAAGGTAAGGATGATTTACAGCAGCATGAGAAATGCTTCTGGACAAGCTGCTGTAAAGGAACTCCAAAGACAGTAAGTTTCTTTCTTGCCATGTTATCTTTCAAATGATATTATCACCATCCAGATACACTAGGATATACTGCACTGTGGACAAGTGGAAGAATTATTTACATGAAGTTCTGCAGTGCAAAATTCAGTTCCCTTATTTTATTCTACAACCCAATGAACCTATGGTAAGTCTTTTCCATGCTACACTTTCTCCATAAGTGAAATACTCTTTCTAGCATACCTGACAAGATTGTGGTGAGGCTTAATTAAGGTTATGTCAAATAGCACGAGAAGTACTTGAGCTAGTAACCATATTTGAATGTTAATTGACAACTTCATGAGTATCATTTAATTAGCAATAATTCTGTAGGCTATTGCAACTGGTGACAGCTCCCTTTGGATTGTTTTTAAAGTTTTTTTTTTTTAAATTTACTTTTACAGTTGTTTTATTTTTTGTTTTTATATTTTAAGGTTTTTTTTGTGTTTATATTTTGTTTTATTATTTTCCTACTTATTTAGGATAGAGTTTCCTAAAAAAATCCAATTCGAAACACCATCAGGGAAGTGAAGTTAATGGGTAGCAGTCTTAAGACTACAAAGTGTTTTAACTGGCTCTAGTTCAGGCACAAGGAGAAATTCAGCAACAATGAAGAAAAAAGCAAACATATCTAGACAGACAAGTTCAGCTTTTATAGCACAAGTCGGTTGACACGGCCTCATGTTCACAGGCTTCCACATCAATCCATATTAATGGGTGGATGTTTCCATAGCTTTTCTTTTTACCTCACCTAAAACGACACCAAAGGACTCTGGGAGAACCCTGGGGATGTTTTCCAGCAAGCCCCCTCCGGTGATGTGGGCAAAGGCTTTCACGTGGCCGGAGCGAAGGACAGGCAACAGAGTCTTACTGTAGATCTTAGTCGGGGTTAACAAGAGATCTCCTGTAGGTGAGAGGGGATGAAACAACAACAGTTACAGCACAGAAAGAAACATTGATCAGTATAAAATTGAGGAAATCTCACAATATTAATTTGCTGGATACTAATGAGCATTGTACTACTGAGAAAAACACAATGTTCTACCTTTTTTAGCATACATTTAGTTATTTATCCCCCTCCGTAAATTTCTTTCCTGCATATGTGATTCACAGGAAAAAAGAAGAGGATAATGTGTTAAAGAACAGAGTAATTATTTTAGTGCCTTGGAAAAGTCACAAAAGCAAAGGCACGAACAAAATTGTGTGCCATTTGCCTGTTCAAGAACTCCAAGTTACAATGCAAGAAAGTGCATTTTAAATGGTACCTAATGTCTGATCACCGGAGATGCCAACTGGAGAAGAGAAATCAAAGGATGACTTTTCCACAATCTTCCTGACGAGGCTGTACCCGTTGCTGTGAACCCCAGAAGAAGCCACCCCAATCACCACGTCTCCATCAGCGATTCTCTCCAGCTGGGGCAGCATCTGCCCTCGCTCCACGGCACCAACAGCAAAGCCAGCCAGGTCGTACTCCCCGGGGGGGTACATGCCCGGCATTTCGGCCGTTTCTCCTCCTGCGGGAACCAAAGAAAGGGAAAGGGGGTGTTGGAAAACCACTGGGATCAGTAGGCATGCAATTTTTCACAGTTTTAAACTCATAAGGCATTAACAGAGTAGGCTTTTTAATTTGATAAATGA
Organism: Mesitornis unicolor; assembly: GCF_000695765.1. NCBI lineage: Eukaryota > Metazoa > Chordata > Aves > Mesitornithiformes > Mesitornithidae > Mesitornis > Mesitornis unicolor. The sequence goes on from NW_010157759.1 coordinate 39,912, forward strand.
ACATTAAAAAGAATTAAACACACATGTTTGTTGCAGGCCCATCAATTGAACCAGCAGTAGTAAATTGGGAAAGAGCATTTATTTTGAAATTTATTTTGATGATCCAGGCTGCAGAAAAGCATTTCTTCCTCAGATTCAGAGTTACTGCATCATCTCTGTCTCTTCTTTTCTGAGAGTTACAGAAATCTGGGGAAGAAACCATGGTTGCTTTATTTATGAGTTTGGACTTAGTTTTGTATTAGCACAAAAAGATATTTACTAACTCATTTCCAATTTTGAGAAATTATTCTCTGGTAATTAATTTAAAACATCCAAAGCCCTCTGTAGTTCTAAAGTCTTGCAACTGGAAATAAAATCTTGGCATTTCAGTAAGTAATTTCATAGCAAGATTTCACATAACATGGACATACGCGGAAGTATGAATGGATTGATTGTATTTGATAATCTGAGAGCACACCTTAAGACAAATATGAAGCTGACTACCAGTTCAGAAAGAAAAAAATAAACCAGAACATAACTAACTTCTTGTTAAAGCTTGTAAACTACCTCAAAATGACATACTCCCACTTAGGAAAGACTTTTGTTGCTAACTTAAAGATTTGGAAAAAATTAAATAGCTACAGTATTACCAATTGTAAAGGGGTACCTAACATAAGACACGTGAACTGTCATTTTTAGTCTCAAAATAAAGGTCTTTTTTGAAAAACCATGGTAATTCTCCATATCTGTTTTTATAAAAAAGAAGGGAAAATAAAAGCTGTGTCAGAAAATGGAATTTTCTGGGTTTCATTGCTTTAAAATTTAACACTGTGCATACTCCTTTTATAAAATGAAGACTGATACAAAAGAGTATATTTTTCACTGACCAAGAAGTATTTTTGAGTTGAACAGCTTTAAGGCTGTATTTTTTAAGACTCAAGAAGTTAAATGTTGTATCATTTTCATAGATAACTAGATTACTGTATACCAGAACATATACATGATTTGTTAGTAAAATATATTATGTGCTTGTGTTACACGGCTGAAAAGGAGAACGTTTAAATTTGAGTCTTAACATCTTGGATCACGCAGATCTTGGTGAAATAAATCTCCAGCAAGTCTTCAGTCAACAAATAGTTTTGCTATTAGTTTGCTTAACTTACAAAACCTGGTTTCTTTTATGTTTCTGTCTTGTGGTTAACTTCTGTGTCTTAAGCAGTGAGCTCCAGCTGAGGCTTTTGTTGCATTCTTAAGGACATTCTCTGACTTTCTGGCTTTAAGAAGCTTGTGGGAACACAACAGCTGTGAGATCTCTACCTTTCCAGTCAAATTAGGTTAAAATCAGCCAGGAGGTTCACAGGATAATATGTACACACACAGGAACATGTGCATGTTACAGCTACACATATAAATCTTGTTCCTAGAGGAAAACTTGAGGATTTCATTTAGGATAAAGGATAAAAATAAACAAACATACTTGGCACATTTTAAAATTTACTTGAAAAATACAAAGAACTAAAATACAAATACAAAATAAAATAGTTTCTAGGTAGCTGTTATGATTACAAAGTTAAATTAAAACATACGAATAAGAAAACTTATATGCAACTTCCTGAGCTAATTGGCAGCATTTGTGGAGTACCATCTCCTTCGCTCTGAAAGTGAAGACGTGATGTTGTGGGTATTTTCCCCTCCTCTAAAGAGTCTTCAACATAGTAGGAAAACAAACTCATTAACACCAATTATAAAGATATTGCAATAACATGTTTCATATCCTTCAAAGAGGAGTGTTCATACCCAAAAGAGCACATCCCGCCTTTTTGCAAGCTTCAGCTATTCCTGCAATGACGCCCTCAGCCACTTCGACGTCAAGTTTGCCACAGGCAAAATAGTCGAGGAAGAAGAGGGGCTCTGCTCCCTGCGCCAAGATGTCGTTGACACACATGGCAACCAGATCCTGGCCTATGGTGTCGTGCTTCTTACACACCTGTGCGATCTGCAAAACACAGCCAGAGACCCCCTCGGTTACCTTGGAGCAACCGAAACACCGGCGGAGAGTCTGCAATGGGAAGGGATCGAAATCATGCTGCCCCTCGAGATGCTTTTTTGAGGAGCAGCTTTGTTCATGGTCATCCTTGTGAGTATCTCCTAACATCTGATTCTAGGAATTGTTGCTTTCTTAATTGGCAAGTACAAAAGTCACTGCATGGAATGGGGCTGAACTGGAAAGGGTTTCATTATGGTTTGCGTAAACACAATAGCAATCATATAATTAAATGTTTTTCCCCATGAGTAATCTTGTTGAGCGTGGAGATTCTACCTTAATGAAATGGAGCCCCAGATTACATACTTAACATTAAAAATGAGTTACTGTAAGCATCATTCCAAGTATGGCTACTTACATGACAGAAGTTAAACGTATATTTAATTATTTTGCCTGAAGGAGGGCAATTTCATTTTTTCATTCCCTTTTTAGAAAGACAAATAGGTATTTTTAAAAGACAAGTGATATTTTCTGTTAAAACATTTTCCCTTTTGTGCTATTTTCCTTCCTTCACATGGATTTTCACATTACCTTGAGTTTTGTGCCAACACCATCAGTTCCAGATACCAAGATAGGATCTTTGTAACCAGCTGCTTTCAAATCAAAGAGGCCAGCAAATCCTCCAAGTTCCGCATTGCAGCCTGACAGCCAGAAAACAGGAAAAAAATAGTAAATTTTTACTTTCATGGGTTTTTCTAGGATCTCCAACACAAACTATCTTCGATGTTTGTCAAAGTGACTTTGCTTTGTCACTAGGAAAGTTTTCTCTGACACTTAAGAGCCTCTTCACAGAGGCTCGGGAGATCCTAATCTTATGTTTGCTTTGTGTTTTTTCTTCATTATTACCTAAGGCTAAAAATCCCAAACTTGGTGATTGAACATTCAATAACTACTCTGACTGATAGGTTTCACCTTGCACTTAGGATTTTTCTGAAAAGCAGAAAAGGAATTGTGGTAACAGATTGAAGCCCACTGCTTCCTGCAAAAAGATGACAACCAGGCGTTTTCCAACTGAGATTCCTTATCTTCTTGTTAATACTGCTACTTACAGGATATTAAGACTCCTTGTGCCTAAGACTGGTTAGGGTAAGTAAGTATGGTAACCTTAAAAGAAAAATTGGTTAAGACCTAAGAATGAAACAATTAGGAGTGGAAAACACTATGGATGCTAAGAAATGAGTAGTTGTACTATTGTGTGTGGATCTATCTGTATTTTTCTCTCTATACATATCTAATATTATTTGAAGGCTCTCAGTTAATTTTAAGTAAAAGGGTTATTACATAAATGACTGATATTTTAAATCTTGTGTGGTCTACAAATGCACAGAACACATAAATCAGAGCTTTTGTATCAAGATCAAGATCAAGATCAAGATCAAATGATACGCCCCATTGCCATGAACTGACTGCAACAGGAACAGAAGGTACAAGTCTTACCTGACCTTGATGTGGCTGCAGCAAGGGGTTTAATTTTCTGAACCAAAGTATTGCCTGCTGCAATGTCTACCCCGCTGTTTTTGTAAGTCAGGCCTCTGCAAGAATGTTAAAAATATGTTATAGCAATTGATTACTAGATGCAGGAACGTGTATTTAAAAATAATATTTACTTCTTTACATCACTGCATCACTAAGGGGAACAACCGTTCAGAATCCTAGTCTGCTGTCAAATACCACAATTTTCCCACTTACACAGTAACTTTGCTTATATAGAACAATTTCCAAGTATTGCAGTACTCATTTCAGGCAGGTTCAATGGCTCAAAGGTTAAACTTTTTGCTGTTTGGAACCTGACCTCACACATATACTTGAAGATAGGGGGGATTAAAGAAACAAAACTTAATGGATTTGTACCACAAAGCGATATTCAAATAGTTCCAGATATCTTGAAGACAGCATCAGAAAATCAGCATCATACGCTATCCAGTCAAACACCAAAATAAAAACCAAACAAGCAAAAAAAGCCAACAACAAGGTAAAATGGGTGGAATCATGGATCTGATTTTGCAAAGCTTGAATCCCTGGTCTAAATACTGAAGTGTCAGTAGTATAGTTCCTATGCTTAAAACACAACACATACAACAATGCACTGCTAAATCACAACACCTCAGCACCATGTCGGATGAAGCTCAATTTAGCTTTTCAAAACAGAATTATCACATGAATCAATAGTCCTCTGTGATACTGTGAGAGTTTTACATCTGTAGCTTAAAGGTTGCCTCTCCTTATCATCTGGAATGATACCACCACAAGAACACCAGCCACACTTCTTCTTTACTTAAATGGACTTAAAGTATATAGTTTAAAATTTATCTTAAAATACCTAAATTCCTAAGGCCCAACTGAGCAATCTAGAAAGAAATGTGCATAAACTCCAGGTGTTTTTTTATATACAACCATAAAATAGAGAAAACAGACTTAGTACAAACTGGTACATGTAAATTTTCTGTCCATATGAGTGACTGGGGATGTCAAGTATCATCCCATATTTACAGAAGGACCTTTTCATTTTGGAGACAGTGAGTTTAATGACTTTTAATTATTAGTTGCACCAAACATATCTCACTCCAGTTGAGCAATTGTTATTTCTATGCTGGCTACTTGGTGCACCTCTATTTTAGGTTCACACCTATTTTAGCTCTTATTAATGTGATTCAGTCTTAGTTTCAATTCTAAGGGTGAAACGCGCTGTTGATTAACAAGGACAAACATAACAAAACAACTGGCCAAAGAGAGGTGCTACCAGGAAAATGCAAAGGTATCTGCAATGCTTAGTAATTTGCAAGAGGAAAATAATTATAAGCAGCAGCTGTTCAGGCTGTGAATAAGACTCAAGGACAAGAGACCAAAGTCAGGCCCTTTCAGTCTGAACATGATAAATATTCGACATATTTTCACCTCATTTATAAAAGCATGATATCTACTTTGATTCTTTAAATGAAGCTTTAACTCTTTATATTTTCTTAAATACATTTATTAAATAAATATTTTGGATATTTTCACGAAGGGAAATGCATAGGACTTGACCCTGCAAAACTGCCAAGAGGAGGTGTCCCCCCAGCTTTACAGAGCCAACTACCACCCTGTGATGTGCAACAGAGTCCAAAGTGACTCAGCGTGCCTGACTGCCCATTCTTCCAATTTTAGGATGTCTGTGCAAAAGCCAGTGCAGACTCAAGGACAGTGAAACAGACACTGACTGTAAGCCGCTCCCAGGAGTCTCCTCCAAAAGCTAGGGGTCACCCCAGCACACAGGCACTCCAGTCAAGAATCTTGCTGGCCATGGCCCATGAGCTCAGTGTTTAAGCAAACTGCTCATTAAAGTACCTTCTTCTCTTGCCTCACACACTGACCTGATTTTTTTCTACTACAATATAAATAGCAATTACACATTTTCACATAGATGTCTCGAAAGATGCACAGTACTTGAGAGAGAAAGAAGACTAAATACGAGCGCCCTTGTTCGTTTAGTAAGTTTATTGATCACAATTGTACAATATACTAATCAGTATACACTGTCAGCAAAAATGGAACTCTTACTAATATGCTTCATAGACTATAAAATAAACTATTATCAAAATTTAAGCTTTGACCTAATTGGAGCACAGGCAGGCAAATATGCTTCATATTAGGTAAAAAATAAGTCTAAAAACCTGCAAGAAGCTCTCAATAACGTTAAAGAGGCAGTAGGACGCAGTGCTTTAAAAAAAACCAAAACACCATACCCATGTAAGCTCAAGACTGTTAACCAAACACTGTGAAAACAAAAGGAATAATAATAGAAAGGAGCAATAAATCCTACCCATTATTTTAGCCAGCTATTCCATTAAAATGCATATCCCAACAAGGTAGGTGTTTCAAGATCATTTTAACAATTTCTAAGGACTTTGAAATTAACCAATAAAATAGCTCTAATTTTGTTCACATATACATTTCATTATATTAGTATTAGACTTATGGACAATACAAATTTAGAGCAAAAGCTATAATTTAAAGCCCAAGAACCAGAAGTTCACCTTCCCTAAAACAGGCACAACAAACAGCAACAGCACAAACTATTCCAGTTATTCCTATGTGCTTGTCACTGTAGTTTAACCAAGACTTGGGAGAATAAGAATATGGATGAGAGAGCCATCAGAAAGCCTGTTCCTTTCCTGGCTGGTCTTGCTTGGATTGCTTACAAGGATGGTAGTTAAAACTTGTCTAGAATGATACATAATATTAACATCAGTTTATTAATGTAAACTAGTGATGTCTTAAGTCCCTTTTACAGCAGTTATATCCATTTCAAGTATTTCAAATATCTACCTGGATTGTCTCAGGAAAGCTATAGCCCGATAACCAATGTCCTTTCTATAAATGGCACCCTTGAAGTGTATGGCTGCTACTCCCTTGTTGGCTTCTTGCAGTGCTGTCATCAGATCCTCTTTAATGGCAGTCACTGTAAGGACTCTTCCTCCACTGGTCACTACTTTGCCATCCTTCAGGGCTGTGCCTGCATGGAACACCTCCAGTCCTAGCTGCTTAGCCTTAGAAAGTCCTGTGATTGATAGTTAAGAAAATAAATGCGGAAAAATCAATTGATTAGAACATTCGCTATGAAATTACAAATTAATAGATACTCTGCACCTATTGATTGTGTCTAGAATCCACAATTGAATTCAGTGTGATCATGCTGGGAAATAGGAATAAATTACATAGGTAAGAAATAGGTATAAACTACATTTTGAGGACAGACAAATCCACTACTTATACGCTCAGAGACACAGAGAGGTATTTAGCTGAAACATCTGCATGCGACATCTAATTCCAGCTGGATTTTATACTTCCCTGACATAGAGACCACAAAATGTGTCAAGATCAACATTATGTAAGAATCAGCGATCAGCCCAGGACTATTTTACTGTAACACATATTCAAGAAATGCTACAGAACTTAAAATATGGTGTGAAGAATTGAAAATATGATGCGTAGTGTGAAAATTCAGTCACCTTTTGCTGACCCATAACCACAATCTCTGAATCACAGAATGTTAGGAGTTAGAAGGGACCTCTGAAGATCATCCAGTCCAACCCCCCTGCCAGAGTAGGATCACCTAGACCAGGTCACACAGGAACACGTCCAGACAGGTTTTGAATGTCTCCAGAGAGGGAGACTCCACAGCCTCTCTGGGCAGCCTGTTCCAGTGCTCTGTCACCCTCACAGTGAAAAAGTTTTTCCTCATGTTCAGGTTGAACCTCCTATGCTCCAGCTTGCTCCCATTGCCCCTTGTCCTGTTATTGGCTATCACTGAGAAGAGCCTGGCTCCTTCCTCCTGACACTTGCCCTTTACATATTTATAAGATCTAAAGTTCCTACAAATGTGAGTTACACTGACTCTCCTTCATCTGGCAAAAGAGAGGATGTATAGAGGGCAGGAGAGGAATCGGGCTTCTGGAGTTTCTCCCGCTATATTTACCTGTTATTTCCAAACCCTTGGGATATGTTCCTGGATACCCTTCGCTAGCCATGACCACTGTCACAGCTGCACTGTCTTCAAGCCAAACTGGCATGGAACCGGACAACTTCTTATTGATAACCGCTTGCATGACTTCATACAAATCACTTTTCAACAGTGGAAGAATTACCTACAAAATATAGTTAGCAAATTAAAGAAAACCAGGTACGTTGTTACAGTTTGTTCACTGAGCTTTTAAAAATACTAATGCAACTGTAAATATAACATTAAATAAGTATGTTCATGTAGTGTATTTCCACATGCATATACATACATAATCTATGTACCTTTAAAAATTCTCTTCCTTGAAGATAATTTCTATGAGTAAAAGAACTCCTACATATGGAGGGGAAAAGGTAGAGGCCAAAGAACCCTATTTGCTGTGAAGAATAGAAATGAAGGGGCTTGTTCCACTTGTCAACAGGGAGTGGGGAAAAGAAGCGTTCATTTCTTTCATAAAATAAAAAAAAAATTAAAATCCAACTCCATTCCAGAAAAGATAGGAAAATGCTGAGTTTCACTCAAGCTTACCCTTGTAAAGCCCATATTTGAGTACAACCTGCTGAAATCTTCTCTGGAATAGAACAATCTTGTAACAGACCTTCAGTCTTGAATAAAGAAACTAAGTATTTTTAAATCTCAGTGCAATTAACTAACTATTCATCCAAAAGTTAGTTAAGAATAATGGTAGATGGTAAAAGACTTTTCTCCTCCCATAGTGCCAAACTGTATCTACCCACAAAATAACTCACCTGACATTCTGGGTCACCAAACCTGCAGTTAAACTCGAGAACTTTAGGTCCATCTTTAGTAAGCATTAATCCAGCATAAAGCACACCTAAAATTAAAAAAATATATAAGAAGTTATCTAAGCAACTGCATAGATAATTTGTTTCGAATCTATTCATAACAGTGTTAAAAAGGATGCTACTTGTGCTTATTTAAAGGTAGGATGTTAACACTTGAAAAATGTTAAAAATAAATCTGAAAGAAATAGTTGTGGTTGCAATTTTGCAGCTTATTGTCAAACATTTTCCTTTCTGTTCTTCCTTACTTGACAATTATCCACCATTAATGAAACTATATCTATTGATTTCAATGGACTCAAAATCAAGTCATTGATACCAAACCCAGTTTCCAAATAAATCAAAGTATCTTCCTTGACTTACAGTGCAAGTTAGGCCTATAAAGAAGACAAAGTAAAACAAAGTCTTTCTCCTTACGATTAAAAGAAACCCAAACTTTCGTACATACCAAAATAGGGAACACCTTCTTTCCTCATGCCATCAACAGTTTTCTGCAGAACAGTATCTCTTATTTTCTGCAGTAAATCTTTAGAAATCTAATAAAACAGGATTAGAAAACAGTGTTTATAGAAAGGGAGTGCATGAGCTTTCCTACTGTAATGGGTAGCGTTTTTAAGAGCCAAGCAGAGCAGTTGGATGTTCTCTTGCTCACTCCAGAACGTTTCATACAATGGGAAGCTAGTATTTCTTTTCTTTCTCCTCAGACAGCATACCACAGCATTAAAACAACTGTTTCCACTTCTTCAGGCACTTTTCCACGCTTAGATCTACATGTGCAAGCAATCCCACTGGCTTCACTAGAACAAACCATTTGCACCAAGCACACTGGAAATTTATTTGAGGCTTCTCAAAGAGAAATCACAAGTGGAAAGTGTAGTGATCAATGATCAAATTTTATTCAAGAAAAAAAAAAGCTTTACAGAGGAAAAAATCCTGTCTGTTTTTTAATAAAAATAGAAAAAATACTGGCCATAACATAGGTGAACAGAAAGCAAAGTAAGTCCTTTTGCAAACAGAAGTTCCTTGCCAAACAGAAGCTATATACCATAAGCCACAGCAAAAATCTGTCATTAGCTAAGTTCGGGATAAGGTAAAAGTGTGGCTTTAGCACTCAGTTCTAATGATCAGTATTTCGTAACACTTAAAAAAAAAACAAATCAAAATACAAGGACGCAGAAATAACAACATTTCCACCTCTATAATTAAAAGTAATTAAGTAGAAATATCCTCCTTTTTAGAGAAAAATATTGTATTAAGTCATGGACTTGACTTGACTATGTCTGTTTTAGGCAACTCTTTCTATTCACAAGTGCCCTCTCTCTTCACTCTCCTGTTCATCGCAGTGGAACTAAAAATTCACACATGGTTTCAATACTAGAGCTGCAGTGAAACATCTCCTTATCAATATATTTTTACCTGAGGTGTTGGGCAATAAGCCCCCATCCCTCCAGTGTTAGGGCCTTCATCTCCATCCATTAACCGCTTGTGGTCCTGGGCTGGAGGCATGGGAGCAACTGTGATGCTGTCAGTGAAACATAAGCACTAGAAAACAAGAAGAATAATTGAAACTCAAGTGTATGATTAAAATTAAAGTGCAAAAACTGCAAATATGTTTGATTTTCAGTCTTGCAAATGGATATTTAAGAGTAGAAATTCTGTCTCCCTGATAAAACAAACCACAATGTTCTGAACAGTTCCCTTTTCCCTTAGGAAGCAGTCATTTCATATGACCTTCCTACAGAAATTACCTTTAATATAACAAATAAAAAATTACAACATAACATCAGTAGTTGTACTGAAAAGAAATACTCAAAAGGTTAAAAAAAAAGCTTAAATACTCCACAATGAAAGCTACTTCTTCCCTTTCCCTTCCTGCCCCCTGCCCCGGAAGGAAGGCGTTACACTCCTTTCAAGATTTCCTTTTCCTTGTTGATAAAACTATTTACTTTTGAATTATTTATAACTTATTTACATGGCAGATGCTTTTATCCTCAATATCTCTGTAATAGCAAGCCTACTGGCATCTTCTGTAACCGGATGATGATGTTCACTGTCTGGACTACTGCTAGCAGTACTCACAAAAACATTTCATAGTGCTAATTAAAAAACAAGCAAGAATTCCCTTACAAAACCAAACAATGCCAAAATATTAATATATTAAAAAACAGTCATTTGTGGAAGGTGAATTATTTTGACAGGCAAGGCAAGGAGTATATTTTCTTCATTGCTGTCCATCATAATAGAAAAAAACTCTTTAAACTGTGTGTTTGTATTATTGTGTTATATTACAGTAAGTCTGCTAGTATTCTGAGGAGTAATTAAGAGTGTTAGATATCTTCTCTCAGAAAATTAAGATCTGGATAACCCCTTAGTTCCTAAAAAGGCCAAGCCAACAAGGAAGGAATAAGAATGACCAATATATGGACATCTAATTTCTTCATATTGGGCAGGAAACCAGACTGTGCAAAGTTTGGCAACAGTTGGAGATGATCACTTACTTTATAAATACCACCACCTCCAAGACGAAGGCTCACGACATTCAGCATAAGTCAATTTCAGCTCCAGGACACGGGAACCTGAGCTGGCACTTGGCTGTTCTACTTTGTATGGTGCAAGTGTCAAGTTCCCCTGCCACCTCAAAAAACCTAGGCTCTAATTCTCCTTTTCTCCTTCACACTCTGCTAATTAAATCAAATATACATTTTTAAATGAAGGAGCTGAGTTGGCTTAAAATGAAGGGAAAGTTCTCTCTGCATCTGCAGGGTAAATCAACACTGTCAAAACGTTCAACTGATTTTGGCTCCGGGTCCTTCGCCCCCGGGTGCACTTCCACATTGCAGTATCTCCGGCAATGAAACTGATTAATGAAGATCCTGCCTGCACCTGCCTTGAGTTGATTGTTTTCCTGCTCCAAAGGAGTTTACTGCTTCCTCATGATGCAGTTCAGCCTATCCCCTTCATTAGCAAAGCTGATTAAAGAAAGTCTCCATCCTTCCTTACTCCCAACTACTCCTTGCCTTGCTCTGCATTTCACCATCCTGTTATTTGCACTGATTCAAACAGCACTGGGCTCTAAACCAGAACACAGAAAACATGCACGGTGGTGTTGCTGATTTCTTTGAAAAAAGGTCTTTAGGTCGTAACTTTACGAACAGGTAACTGGTGTAACTGAATCAACAGCAAACAGCAGTGAAGAGGTAGCAATAAGTAAGGGAAGGGGCATCTTACACTGTCTTTGCTGTCAGAGAAATCATAACAGAATTGCACAGTGACATTCAAAATTCTTAAGGTTTGATTTTTTTTTCCATGTCACAACAGCTGATTACTGTTTATTTTTATTTAATTGTGATTATTTTAACAGATGCAAGAAGTTTGGTTCTTAACACTGTCTTTAACTAAAACAATTTTATTTCCAAACAGATAACTGGTTTTAATTTAAGTAATAAAATCTTACACATCCCTGCTGTAAATACTCACATAAAGTTTCCTAAATAGTTTAAAACAGGTATAACCAAAGTGTTATGGTGAGATGTATACTTACAGAAACCTCTTCTCCTTCAAGAAGCTCTTCAACAACAACAGTTTCCCCAGCTGTGCCAAAAGTCTTATCCTACAGTAAAAAAACTCCTTAGTTCTGTTTCTGTTATTCTAAAATATTCAAAATACAACAAGAAAAAATGTCTTTAAATTTTTAAAACAGCAAGAAAAATGCAGAATGGTTTTGAGACTATTAATCATTTTCCATCCAGGGTATGTCAGCAGTGGTAAAAATTTTTGCTTCTTTTCTGTTTGTTCTTAAATAAATGCAGACTTTGTGCTTGGATATTTTTAAATTGCAGATTATATATATGACTTACTCTATCTTCTGAAGTTTGCACCCATGATACTGATAATAATAGTAATGACTGTCTATAATCTGAACTTCTACTTTATAAGAAAGTGCAATTCTATAGAATACGCTGGAAAGTGGCGATATTTTCATATTCCAATGTAATATTTGAACACTGACTGCATATTTAGGCAATTAAGAACCACCAGTCCACACTGACAAGATAATTTTGTGGGTCCATGAGAGTCTCTAACATACGTTTTTTTGGTTCAAGACATTGGGCCATGTTAAGAACTCTATTTGTCCAATAACCCTGCACACACATACACACACAACAAAATGTGAGTGCAGACCCTCTACTCTGACTCTTGAAGTACAAATGTGTCAGATAACATCTCCTGTGAGTCAGCATAGCTCCTCTGAATTGTAAGATGCTGTGCTGTTGACACCAGCTGAGGATGTGATCTGTACGTGTCTTATCTTTCAGCTCTATGTTCCTAACTGTTCAGATGAAACTGCTTCATTTTGCTTCTTCTCAGATTTTCATGGTCCTAATATATTTGTTGAATATCCTACCTAAATACATACTTAACTTGAAATAATTCCACTGGAATTAAAGTGCTGTGCGACTGGAGTCCTAAAGCTGATGTTGCTTGGCAAGATTCAGCTCAATCACAGTGTTAATATTACAGCACTGTTGTACCAGTTTAATTGCAACAGTCTCAAATGGTTTGGAAAAAAAAAAAGGAAATAAATATGGAAATAATACGGAAATAAGTGGGTTTTCATTAAGAAAGATTTTATTTTAGCCTAGAGGAACTATGCCTAGAAAGAGTACCCTGCCTCAAGCAAGACATATGACAGAGCTTCACAGCTGTCCAAATAATGGGTAATAGATTTGATGCCTTTTAGCCGAATTCTATTACACAGAAACACACAATATCTTTGAGACTCTGAGGTGTTTAACAACTTATCTGTGTGAGAACTCCTCCAGTCTCTGTGTGACATTTCTACTCACCTGCATGATTTCAGTAACAGCTTTGCAGGCTTCTTCCTTGTTTGAAGCCACAATTACTCCTTTGCCAGCTGCCAGGCCGCTAGCTTTGACAACCAAAGCAGGGAAGTTTGCACTTCAAAGACAGAGAAGAGAGATTCAACAGTAAACACTCTGTATTGCAAATATATTTTGTAGGCTTTTTGAACATTTCAATAGTTGAATACTTATCAGTTTTCATAGCAACCATTTTACCTTATTGAATAACACACAACTAAAACCAGGTTTACTTTGTTATGCTGTGCCTTTAAAGGATTTCTGCTTCCCATTGTTTCCCCACCACTGAATTTCATTACTGTTCTGAAAGGTTGCCTTCCTTTTAATAATTTACTGTTGTATTATTTTTGGGTCACCTGAATTGTATTCTGATGGGTAGATCATAATTTGCTGAGTAAGTCTCCAATGCAGAATTTATGTTCGTGGAGAGAAGGTTCAAAGAAGGCAGAACATACGACTATCAGACTGCAAGCTGGGTTTCCACAGTAGACAATTTGAAAAAAAAATTAAAGCTTGCCCTAGATTCTCCTGTAAACTGAACACTGAGCTTTGTTTTTCATTTTAGAACAGTAAATAAGAAGCATTTAATTATCAGACCTACTGCAGTGTGATAGTGTCACATTAGATTATCCTTTAAAACCTCTACAGATGTTCTATCGCAGCCAGAAGTATTGATACATTAGTGATCATTTCATTGTTTTGGAGACCTAGCACACTGTACACATTGCTGTAAAGATAAACATTTCTAAAATGACAATAATTTTACCTGTTAATAAAGCTACATGCTGCTTTAGGATCAGTAAAACATTTCCATCTTGCAGTAGGAATGTCATGACGATCAAAAAAGGCTTTGGAAAAGCTCTTACTGGACTCCAGCTGAGCTGCCTTTGCTGTTGGACCAAAACACCTTATTCCAGCTGCTGTCAAGTCATCAACAACCCCTAAAAAGGACATCACAAAAAAACGTTATAAATGACCAGATGATTTATAGGACTGATGCAGTCCAAGTCTACAGATGCACTGATTTGTTGGGACAAGTATGTCAGGAATGATGAGCCATAGAGATCTATCCAGTGCCTCTTTTAACAGATGGGCCTTAGATGCTTTTCTCATGGTAATCAGGAGCAGGTAACCCTGCAGTATCTGGGGCTAAGAAGATCTGCTGTGTTTGGTAAGAGATGACAATCGACCCTTGTTTTATTATAGCTTTTAGCTAATAAGTCAACATTAGTGTTTTGTGAAGACAATTGCTGATCATGTAAAAAGTTCAAAGAGAAAAATTATCAACATGTTTATAAATGTTTCTTACCAAGTCCCAAATTATTATTCTTATTTCAAAAAATGAAAACTCCACAGGAAAACCAAAACTCTAGTTACGGTTCCCATGTGGAAACATTTTGATACCTCTTTTACTAACCCCAAGCACTTAAAAAAGAAACTGAATATGTATTTTAACCGTTCTATTGCTCACACAACAACCTTCAGAAATTCATTTTCACCACAGCACAACCCCGCATTTCAGGGAAACTGTCACGGAGGATCTGTTTCCATTCCTACTGGAGACACTCAGCTACTGTTGAGTGATGCACAGAAGACAGGGAGTAAAATTTACTTTACTTCCTAAATTATGAAGGCCATGTTTTTTTTAGCTTGCTTTCTCTTACCAGCAGCAAGAGGAACCTCTGGACCAACCACAACCAGCCTGATCTCCTGATCTCTGCAGAACTGGGCAAGTGCAGCATGATTGCTGACTGCGACAGCTGTTGAAGACACAAAAGGGTGGTAAGACTGCATTCATTACAGTTGCTTAGCACTTATTTATCACATAACGCTGAAGCAGCATGTTCACCAGCCTCACATTCTTGAATGGCAGGTCACCATGCATCTGGAAGAGTGAGGCATGCAATAATATACAGACTTACACACAAGGCTTAGACCAGAATACACTGCCAAACACCCAAGCAAAGGCTGTGGCTTGACCCACCTTGCTTTTGAAGGTGAGAAATAAAAGTCATGGGTTCCCGTACACTGCCATACAGTAAACTGGTTCCCATCTCTAGGAATGTCCTGTTTGCCAGTACAAGGAGCATCGTGAAGGATCCAAGTGGAAAATCACTCACAAGCAAAATACATACATCTATTTCTGAGCCAGTCTCCTCCCTGACTAGGGTAACCCCGATGCTTTACAGATGTTCGTGCCAGCGCGGTGTAGGGGACAGAAGCAAGTGGATGGTGGTGGGATTGCAATTGCTTTCCTTTTTCCTTCTTTCTGTATGCCAGTTGAAAACTGCTGCACTGAACTGACTCCACTGAATCAAAGGGGAATCTGAACATTTTTTCTTACTTAGGCTGAACTTAGTAAGAGTAGGTGGTGTAATTATGGGTAAGGATATTTAGTCTTAAGGTTTTAGGACCGTCATCTTTCCATAAACAAACATTTAATATGATGGCATTGGCAAATGACAAAAACTGTGTACACAAAAGAAAAAGCTTACATGAGAGACAACAATGTCAAGTCTCATGATAAAAATTTTACGCAAAGGCAATGCAACTCCGCTGCTTTTATCAAGAATAAATAAAGCCAAGGTCTACAGAGGATGGGAACACGAACCGAGAGATAGCCAAAAAAAGTGGTGAGTGCGGCCTGGCGTGGATTGGCTGTCCCTGTGGGGAGGAGACCAACACATCAGGGCACGAAGCTGGCAAAGGGAGCGTGGTACAGCACAGCACAGATGCTTCTGACAGACACGATTTTGTGTCAGTGCCCACTATGCCCCTGCCATCCTGCATGAATAAACTGCCTGCTCCCACAACAGAAGCTGCCATTTCTGCCTAAGAGATGGCATAAAAGCAGCTATCTGAAACTTACATTTTGGTTATAGATTTACCCTATTTGGATGGGATTCTGCCTCTCTACTCTGCTCTGGTGAGACCCCACCTAGGGTACTGCATCCAGCTTTGAAGTCCCCAAGACAAAAGGACATTGAAGTGCTGGAGTGTGTGCAGAGGAGGGCCACAAAGATGATCAAAGGGCTGGAGCACCTCTCCTGCGAAGACAGGCTGAAACAGTTGGGATTGTTCAGCCTGGAGAAGAGAAGGCTCCGGGGGAACCTTATAGCGACCTTCCAATACCTGAAAGGTGCCTGTAAGAAATCTGGGGAAGAGCTGTTTACTAGGGCATGTAGCGATAGGATGAGGGATAATGGTTTTAAGCTAGAAAAGGGTAGATTTAGGTTGGATATTAGGAAAAGGTTCTTCAACATGAGGGTGGTAGATCACTGGAACAGGCTGGCCAGAGAGGTGGTGGAGGCCCCATCCCTGGAGATATTCAAGGTCAGACTTGATGGGGCTCTGAGCAATCTGATCTAGTAACATTGTCCCTGCTCACTGCAGTGGAGTTGGACCCGATGACCTTTAAAGGTCTCTTCCAACTCAATACATTCTATGATTCTATGAAAAAAGCAGACTGAACACTAAAAAAATTACCTGCTTGACACCTATTTAACTGTTCAATTATTTTGTTCCACCAACATTTGTAAGTAAGAAGCAAAAGCCTTTGACTTCCATGCACAACTTATGCCGGTTGACTTCTGGCTCACAAGAGAGCAAAAAACAACAGCATAATACACTTGGCTTTAAAGGCCTGATTAACATAAAGGTCAATACTGTCTTTCAGTCCCATGGGGCTGTTGTGAAAGCAGCTGGAGAACAGCAAATCCTGATCGAAGAAGTGGGAGTTCTGGTGGTCCACTGAAGAGGGACGATCCCTGCTCCCCAGGAGATTAATCCACGTGAAGGGGAGCCCATATCCATGCAAAGGAAAAATGTGATCATCATAAGGTGACTGTGCTTTTCATGCCAAATTGTCTTGCTGCAGGTCTGATGTACCAGTGATATGAACAGTGAATATGGTACAAGATTTACATGATGTAGAAATATCCTAGTAACAAATGGGGAGGAATAGATCACATTGTTAATACATAATTTTAACTTTCCCCCCAAACATCATTTTCCTCAGGATGTGGACTAAAAGAGGGCATTTTTATAGCTGTGTTTCCTTTCTCAAAATGACAGCTAAACGTTCCTTTTGGACCAGACAGAAAGACCTTGGACCAAGGTTGTCAAAGCTAGAGCTTAAAGTTAAGAGTATAAATTACACTGAGAGCTAAAATGTGATGGAAGGAGGTGTCAGGATACTAAGGTCCATTCACAGACACACATATGTCTGTCTCTGGATTCAGCCAGCCATTCTGCATGCTTCTGGCACCAAGACTGTCCTGCTAATTAAATATAAATTGAATATAAAACTATATTTAGTTGCTCAACCTAAATCTGTCTTTATTGGCAGTACTGAGAGACTCAAATTAACCATGAAAACTTTTTTTTTTACTTAGATACAGACAAGATTTGAAGGGTTTAAGGTTATTTATAACTTTTAAGCTCACCTCTATATGTTTCAGAAATCACCTGAGAACCAGACTTGCAGTGCTAATTAAGGCAATCGCATGAACCACAAAGGGAGGATGAACTTTCAGAGCCAAATCTTGATTATACCAAAAAAGCAGAAGCAATGATGGCAGTTTCACAGACATTGTTGCCCAGGCTCACACAGTATAATAGGGCTCACATGCTTCTGTAAAGCTGTTTTCCATTTTCCCCTCTGAGTTAAAATCTAGACTGCAGCAGTAGGACTAAAATGACTGAGCAGATGAGACAAATTGTTTCCTTACAAACCAAAGAAGCCAAACTCTTCACAAATTCTACATTCTTCCTACCTCCCTGTTGCCTGAGGATTTCTCTCCCAAAGTACATGTGAGGCCATCATCTATAAAAAAAGATTTTAGTACACATGGTAGATTCCACGGACCTGGCTCGAGCATCATTATGTACATGCTCAAATATTTTCCACTGTTGAGGGTGCAGTACTTTTTTTATAGAATAGCAAAGGTGAGAGAAAAGTGCAGCAGCTTTTAGAAAACACCGCTTGTGAAAAAATACCAAAATGAACATTCTGCAGGCCACACAGACTGGCATTGACTCCATTTAGCACATGGGTAAAGATTGCTGTTTGACTTTCTGGGATGAGAAGGAAATAAACGATTTCCCTGTCAGGCTCTTCCTTGGGCCCTCTCCGCAGAGATCAAACAGAACAGAAACTACTTATGATACTGTGACTAGTGAAAGAAATTAAGGACAAAGTTATTTAAACAGCCTGTAATTAAGCATTCCAATGAAGTTAAATATGATAATTACCTGCTGTACAAGAATCTGACAGGATCCATCTTTCCGCGTGAAATGGTAACAAAGAAAAGATTTTACCACATATAAATAAGAATGCAGAAAATGGATGTATGTAATCCATGTTCACATGCATACTATGTTAACTTTGATTTGGTATGTTATCATGTGTTTTGAAGTGGAAACTTAAGTCAGTTGTTTAAAGTACCTAATTCAGGATCTGTTACATGAAGGTGAGTAATTACCCCTGGTTTCATACTGATTCACTGTGTGCCTTCAGGCAAGCACCTTAGACCAGTACTATTTTAAAACACAGCATGTAATTTTGGATGCTCAATTTGAAATACCTTAAGCTTGATTTCTCAAAACTAATAAGTATGAATAGTTTCAATTACAGCCAGTAAGAGCTTAACACATTAAGCCAGAAGGTCAAAACAGGCAGTCAGCGCTAAGAGGTAAGTGTTTACAAACAACTTTAACTTCTTAAGACAAAGAAATTAATATTTTTCTAAGGTTGAACAGTTCAGGTGAGAAATTATTCTCATTAAAGGTTGCAAGGATCACAGGGCTTCAATGCACTCCTGAGAATGTAGCAGGAAATTTAGTACTCAAAGCTCTGCTGCTCTCCTAGAGGTGCTGGCATTTGCTGCAGGCACTTTTCAGCTGTTCACCGACCAGTTGCTGAAGTGCAGTGCATACCAAAAGAAAGCATCACCCCTTCCCTGCTCGGCTGCTAGGAGGCGGGAACCACAGCAGCTATCTTGAGCTGTACTCCCGGAGGAACGTGCATCAGGCAGATGGAGTTTGGCTGCATCCTCCACTCCCAAACCCAAAGAATTAGCTATCACGACTGAGGTCATATAAAATCAGTGGTAGTGGCACAAGGCTTTGTGCAGCCATTTTTTTCTTCTTAATTTCAACTCTATTATCTATTTCACATCTAGAACCTTGAAGATAGTAATAATCCTTTCACATTAACAGATCAGTGAATGGAACTTACTTGTTGAGTTATCATATTTAAAAATTATATATTTTCTTTTTACCTGAATTGGAGATTTTTCCACTGTCAGCTGTTCCTGCATTTCCTGGAGCAACAAACACGTGCTTCACATGTGGGGACTGGGCCAGCTTCCAGGCCAGCGCATGCTCTCGCCCTCCGCTGCCAATCACAAGCACCCGATCGGCCATTAGTCTGCATAAAACCAGAGCAAAACAGCCAGCATTAGCCACGCAAAATTAGGAAAGCAACCTTATTATTATACTTCACAGACCACGGTTTCAAGTCCTGGGTGCAACACGACTCACAGCAGAGACGAATTGTCACTTTGTATCAGGCAATGATATTTCTGTAATGGTTTTGTTGGTTTAAAAGAAAAAAAAAGTATACGAAAATGGATAACTGACTTAATCAGATGTGATATAGACTAAACGTGAGAGACTGACATGCTCCAGAACACAGAAGTAAGCAACTCACAGTGGAATCCATCCTGGTTTTCCTTTAGTCAGATTAGCAACTGCTCCAAGTTATACCTAAGTCTGCGATATAGTAAAAAAAAAGTGAGACTGGGCTGTGATTTGTAGCCTATAGAAACTCCTGGAAAACCCAAGTCTGCACAGAGCAAAACTCTTCTGAAGAACCAAGTGTATGAACATGGTATTACAGTGTTGGGGAGCCAAATGGGACCACTCAAAGAGTTTTCAGAGGTCATATCTGAAAGAGCTCTAAATACTTTATGAAAAGGAGAGGCTAAAGGCAGTGAGACAGGGAAATCAGCTTCTAGTCTCTGGCTTTCCTTAGGAGAGAACAACCAGGAGGCAAACAGCAGGGCAGACCAGGGGTGACTGATAAAGGACCTGGCTCTGAGAAGGTACTGCACGACACCCACTCCTCTCTCCCCTTCCTCTGGGTTTTAGACAAACACATTAACGCTCTCTTGGCCTGTGGAAAGTAGGTGTATGAACAAAGGCTGCAATTTCATTACAATTTTAACCTGCCCAAACCTTTCCAGCAGTTTGAAAAGAAAATGGTCACAAAAATGAAATTAACTCTCTCAGTTTTGCCCCCTCTATGTCATTATCTGTGTGTGTACACTTAACTTACACATATTAGACTGATGTCAATATTACGTTTTTCTTTGAGCAGCTTTCAAAGCTAGCCTTTGCTTTTTAAGATGTATTTACTGCTATATGTATTCTCTACATATTTACTGATGTATGTCTCCTCAGAACTGCCATCCCAGCAATGATACCACACAAGTAGCAAGGGAATATAAAAGCTCACTTACACTGAAAAAAACCCCACTGGAATTCAGAAAGTGGTAAATAAATGAATAAAACAAGTACACATTTCTGTATTTGAAGTTCCTTGAAAAGCAAAGGCTAGTCTCCTAAGCTATTCAAAGAAAAAGCTGCTAGAGTCATATTAGTTCAACTATATATAAATTACATACACAGATGATGCCACTGCACTGGTTAAAGTGACAGGTTTATTCACAGAAGTCAAACGGTCCCTTAAGAAGCTGTTCAGTGGAGCAGAAAGCGAGCAGTGGAGAAGGGAAGGCTCCAGGGGGACCTTATTGTGGCCTTCCAGTTCCTGAAGGGGTCCTATGGGAAAGCTGGGGAGAGACTTTTTACCAGGGCAGGTAGCGAGAGAATGAGAGGTAATGGTTTTAAACTGGAAGAGAGTAGATTTAGACCGGATATTAGGAAGAATTTCTTTACTGTGAGGGTGGTGAGACACTGGCACAGGTTGCCCAGGGAAGTTGTGGATGCCCCCTCCCTGGAATTGTTCAAGGCCAGGTTGGACAGGGCTTTGGGCAACCTGGTCTGGTGGGAGGTGTCCCTGTCCATGGCAGGGGGTTGGACTGGATGATCTTTAAGGTCCCTTCCAACCCAAACCATTCTGTGATTCTGTGATTCTATGAAATTGGCAGGTGGTCCCAAGCCCAAGTGCAGCATGCACTACTTGCAAAAAAAAACAATTTAAAAGCTTTAAATCTTAACATATGCAAAATAACAATCTAAACCTATAAAAAATAGGTTAAGCATTTTAAATAATAAGAATAAGCAAAAACAGGTCTGTGCTGAAAACGGCACAATTTATTCCAAGCGTTCTGTGCAGCCAGCGAAGAGGCCTGATCCATCCTTCTGCAGCAGCAGTGAGGAATGCCACCCTGATAAGTTTTGGCCAAGAGGAACAGCCAGTCTCCCTGTTGTAATTCCAGCACACGTAACACGCAACCCTTGGGCGCTCCCTGTGCCTCTTCCATTGAGCTGCTGGTCATTGACCTGCGCTTGCCAACGTGCAAAGTGCTCCCAAGGCGAGTTTAGAGGAACCCCCCCTCCCCTCCCCCCACACACACGATGCAGCGTGGATACACATGGGTGACAGCTCCATTTCCAAGAGCAGCAACAAGTCAGGCTCTCTCTGCAGAGCCCTCCTTTGTGGAGGACAAGAGAGGACGGCTAGCGCAAAGCACATCTTAAACAGCAGAAAAGAAAACAACCCAACAGATTTCGAAGGAAAAAGCGAAGAGACATGACAGAAAGCAGATAAGGCAGGGCCATGTGCCTCTCCCCAAAGTCAGGTGCTGGAGCTTGACTTGAATAAAGCTGCTACAATAGATGGAGAAACCTGGACCTTGACCCAGGAGAAACCCGTCCTTCTCGAGGACCTGGACAACGCAGGAAGCGGCTTCTGCTCTGAGGGCGCTATGCCATGCACTTGGTGAGCCTGCTTGTCAAATCCAAGTCCTCTGTAATCAACTTTAGCCAGGGACAGACCACGTGGGTTTTAGAAGGTATTCCTATGCCATTTTCTAATGTGTTTTAATCTGTTAACGAAGGAATTTGTTCAGTGATACTTTTAGGCAAAACATCCTGTCAGAGTAAGAACAAAATAAACATGAATAGAAGGATAAAAGACAGAAAATTAACACCGAGTTGTTAGCTATGAACTAAACAGACTGGAGTTAAAATTTAATTGTAGTTTCAGGCTGGGAAAGATCAATAGCTTTCTAACCAACAGTGTCTGACAAAATACACACGTTGCAAAGTTGCAGAGGTGTTTTAATTACAAAACTCCAGGTTTACTTACAATAGAAAAAACCACATTGGGGTAATAAATATCAGTTATGGTATACATATCTAGGACACCAAGTTATGTTAAAACTCTTTTATATTACAATTCAACCACAAAGAAAAGATAAAAGAATAAGAGGCTGGTTACAATGAAGGGACAGATTAGATAAAGACAGTAACCTAGGACTGCAGAATTGTAGTATAAAAGAATTAAAGTTCATCATGTAGCAGGCAGCTATCTCTGACACTAAAGATAAACCAACCAAACACGTTTCCAGTGGTGTCCACAGACAGCAGTTATTAAATAATTATTTTAAAGACCAATTTTATCAATAATTAGTTGAACTATACACATGACAGCGCTGTCTTACAAGTACCTCCAAACTAAATGCAGAGACTCAAACCCAAAAAGAGAATGTACTCACTCAGTCCTACGTGCTGCCTGTCTGGGGAGAGCAGTGCTCAAGAGTTCAGATGTGCAAAGAGAAAGGAGATAAGCAGCCTCCGGTTAAAATGCAGTACCCCTGTCCCAACATTACCACCCCACTGACGACACCGTGCAGCCGGCCAATGAACGGGACAGCCCGGCCAGTCCTGCTGGGAAGAGGGGACAGAAGCTTGCATACAAATGGCCTAGGAGCGAGGAGTGAAAAATCTGCAGAGCAGAAGCAGCACATCCTGTTGTTTATGAACAGGCAAAATAAATTCTGTCCCATCTCAGGCATTTTTTACTGTTTAAAAAATGTTGACTAATCAGACTGTGAACGCTTTCTTTTTATCTAAAAATGAGGCTATGTGTTGTCCTCTGCATATCAACAGTAGGAAACAATAAGGTGCGCGACGCACATTCACACTCCATTAAGCCTACTGCTTAAATAGGAGGACAGGCTTGAAGATGCAGTGTTGCCAGCTAAAGTAACCCACCATGCTGGCAACTCAGTCAAATAATCACTTCCTTCTTTCCCCTAAAGGAACATATTCTAATACTACAGTCAGCTGAAAAAAATTTTAATCATTTACAGCATAAAGTTTTATAGGGGAGCAGGTAAATAGAACAAGGTGTATGTGTTCAAATAAAATGTACCCATTTTATAACAAAACGAGAGTAAAAAATAAGATTCAGCCATTCAAACTCAATGTTATTTGTGCATCCCACAAGTGGTATCCTAGCAGCTTTTATTTAGGGATGCAGCTTGAGAAGAACTTCTGGTGGCAATCTCAGTTTAGGAGGCTCAAATCCAGCAGTTGCAGCCTTTCTTTTTCACACTGATATAGAAAGATGCTGTGCAGGCCCTCTGCTGCCCGACAGTATCTTGCATTAAAAATGAAAATTCCAAGAGGCAACATTTTTTTATACTTTGTCAGTAACCCAGGAGTCAAAAAAATGTTCTTAAAAGGCCAAAAGCCTTTCACAAGGTAGATATTTCTTCTCTGAAGATTATCATACACTTGGGGTTATTTTGGAAGCAATATGTAAAATTATTAAACCCCAAAAAGACTCCAAAACACAGTATGTAATTACCTTAAGTAACCATTGTCTGCTATCGTAAAGAAGGAAGATACACTTGCTTAGAAGATGTTTTAAAATAAAGACAGGTGGCATTTCAGGCAATGGTCTATTACTAGGTCCTTACAGGAAATATGAACAGGAAAGCAGAAAAAGATATTAACTCCATGTATCCAAGAGGACAGAACAGGAGGACAGAGTGAATACAAGTCCATTTCCAGAGCCTGTCCCTGAGGTTGCCAGTAGTGAGTCAGCAGGGACAAGCATTAAGCCTAGAGACCTTTATCCTCCGCAAAAGGCAGGGCTCACCAAGAAGCTGGGCAACTCTTCTACTAGGTCAGGGCCTGTGGAGCAGAGAAAATAAAGTGAGGAAGGTGAAACCAACAGTGTCTGATCGCTTTCTCCATCCTGACTCTTCCACAGGGCATGGTGAGATTTCAGATACAGGTAGAAGTGAGATGAGGTTGCTGACTCAGTTGCTGCCCCTTGCTTATTAACAAGGAAGGGACAGGAGCACTGACTCTTCCTCAAACTGGTCCTGTGCACAGGTTTGGGGGTTAAACTGAGCTCCTTAGTTGCATTTGTGAAGATAACTCTTTAAGAAAACGTAAACTCCTTAAGCAATTTATTTCCGAGTTTCAGTTTCATATCGTAAGTGTGTGGTTACCTAAATGTTTTATCTCAGCTAGGTGGAGTCTTGTAACAAGCCACTGCCTTATTACTTCAGCCCTAACTAAAGCAGTAAAAAGTTGCAATTAAAATAAGATCTATGTAATATAGCCCAAAGAGTAAAGGGCATGACCGGTGGCAGCTCACTGCTTCAGACAGTGAGCCCAGCATCTCTGAGAAGGTTCAAACCCACCACCCCCCACCCAGTTCCTGGAGAAAAGCTCTAATCACTTGGCCTTGGACTAAAGGAGAAGGTTCATTCTTCCTCTTGAAGCTAGGCAGGAGATGGAAAAGAAATGAGGACTCACAGGATAAGCAAGAACATAAAACTGGGAAGGCTGTGAAATTTAGCTGGCCTGGCAGTCAGGACCATTTATGCATGGATTTTGGGGATTTTTGGTTTTGTTTGATTGTTTGGTTGGTTAGTTTTTGGGTTTTTTTGGCAGGGGTTTTTTGTGTTTTTTTTTGTTTTGTTTTGTTTTTGTTTTTGTTTTTTTTGTTTTTTTCATAGACCTGTAATGGGATAAAATATTGAAAGAACTGCTTGGAGAAGAAGCCAAAACTTAGGACTTCCTCCTCCCAACTTCAACACAGCTAGGCTGCTGCTGCACCCCCTCCCAGAGACCTGCCATCCTTTACTCTGCTTCTGAACTTGCCAGGTACCAGACTGCACAATCCCAAACACCCTCAGGCTGAACCCTGCTCTTTTGCTTTCTGAACTAGCACTCGAATCAGCAGGCCGAGTCAGTTCTTAAAAGCCCGCTGCACATTACGAGTCCACACAGATCTCGGTACACACAAGGTGAGCTCCGAGCTGGCCTTCTCGGTGAACCTCTGCCAACTGCTGGACCCTGTTCAAATTTGGAGACGAAGCGGAGGGTGAAATGCGCAAGCTGCAGGTTCAGCGACTGCTGTTTCACAATTGGCTCGCGCTGCCCTTTGCTGGTGCAGCTTCCCATTGGTCCCACCAACTCCTCCACCTCCAGTCTCTCCTTCCCTCTCCCTCTCCTGTGTGCCAAGGGTATGCAGTCACTTGTATCGGGAAGCCAATAAATGCTGGAAAACTAACAGTAGCCAACACAGTAAAGTAAATATTGCAGTAAAGTATATATATGCACGTATGAAGGAAATACTTCTCCGCCACCTTAGTGAGCTAAACTCACTGAGGGATGGAGTGATCACCACAGCGAGTACAAGGGAAGCGGCAGAAGTGGGCAGACAGAGAGGGTGACAAGAGCTCGGTTACGCTACAGCAACTGCTCATCTACGCAGCCGTCTTGCGCACCGTGCCCTCAGATCATCTTGAGTGATCCAGAGACCGTAACGCAATCAGTGGCAGACGCTGCTTCACAATTTACCTGTTTATGGTCACAGGCCGAGTTGGATCAGACAATCAAACAAGGGCTGGGGAGGGGAAGAGATCTGTATCTCTTCATGTTTTTCCTACGTGGATCAGTTTCCAGCAGGAATTCACCATGCCAACTGTGCAGGCAGCTCTGCTGGTGCAGTGGAAGGTACAAAACCAAACAGCCATGGCACCTAAACTGGCAACAAGGCCAAAATACGATGACATAACTGCAAGTTTAGGCTAGGGCAGCATTAGGCTTATCCCGAAGGAGAACAACACGACCTTAGAGAACTTCTAATTTCCTCAGGTTTCAATACCACAAAAGTTGCTTAAGGAGTTCAGAGGCCCCCAGAATCAGGTGGCATTTCTGATTTTTAGTTATAGCTTTGGGCTTAAATAAGCTTCTTTTGCTCACATGTTTTCTTTAGGACAAATTTCTGGCTCTTACCTGGCCATATAGTATGGTGTATCAGATCGCTTTATAAAACAGAAAAAACCAAGAAAACTCATTATTTCTATTTCACCCTGGAGAAACCAGAGTGTCACACTGAAAGCCTACATCAGAGCTGAGAATAAAACATGCGTCTTTCATGGCCTGACCTGCAAAGCAGGCATCTTGCCTCCCTGTGCGATCCTCCAAATGGCGGGATTGTGCACTTCCTAGGCGAAATGTTACTGCAAGTTTTACTACTACAAATAAATGGACCTTAAAAGTTTTAGCACTCTCCCCAGAGTACTGAATTTTGACACATCAAACTCTATGTAGGAAGCTGGAAGTGCGCAGCGTATTTCACCATCAAAGCCTTAGAAGCTACTAGGTGAGAACCAGAATGAAGGAGGGGGGGAGAAATGCCCTTTTCGTGTTACTATTTCAGTTATACGCACAACATAGTGAAATAAGTATTAACTACTAATTAACTTCAAGTATCTACTGGATAGATTAAAAAAAGGCAGTGTTAAAAGTTCGTAAGCCCCCAACTTCGCAAACAGCAGGGAAAGAATCCAAGTGAGCCAAAGTCCAAAACAAGAGAGGTTAGAAGTTTAATATTTACTTCAAAGCAAATATTTCAGCACTTTTAAAAAGCCAAACAGAGGGAAAAAAACAACCCTGAATGTAGAAATAAAAGCCATGTGCATTTTAAAATAAAGTGCAGTGCCTTTAAAAATGCTACACATCAAGCTCCCCAGAAGTAAATCCAAGTGGAGACATGCAGTTTATCTTTATAGATACATATATACACACACATTTTTAAAAATATATACATGTATATGCATATATATATGTCGAGTAGCAGCCACAGGCCCCTTCACCACCACAGGTACAAGACAGAGCAGGATCCGGGCTAAAGCAAAGCCTCCCGGACTTTCGGGCGAGGTCAGCTCTCCACGGCAGCCTGGGTGCAGCAGGGGCCGGCAGGAAGGCACCGTTGCGGGCCGCCCCGCCATTTTACC
>NW_010157759.1:67593-69893 GCF_000695765.1 Mesitornis unicolor
TGTTTAGGGGTAAGAAAGCCCCCCCCCGGCGCCCCGCCGCCGCAAACTACAGTACCCAGAGGACCCCGCGACATGGCGGCGGGTCGGGCCGGGGCTAGGGGCGGGTGCCGGGAAGCGGGGCGGCCGGGAAGAAGGGAAAGGAAAGTAATCGATGTCTCCAGTTTGGAGATCCACTAATTGGCTTTTGCACGTAAATTCTTTAGAGTTTAGAAATACCTGCCGCTGGGGGCGGCTGCTGCCTGCCGAGGGTGCTGAGCCGGGCCGGGAAGGTGCGGGAGCCGGCCGAAAAACCTTGCCTATATGGAGGTTATTGGTTTTACTTTTGTCTAGGAAGTAAGAGTATCGCTTCAGAGGTTAAAGCTGGTAGTTTATTAAGTTGGCTGAATAGGACTGTGCAGAGATTGGTTTTGTTTCTGTGTCTTCTTAGGGGGAGTGCTCCTGTGTGTCTTTAAGTACTTGAAAGAAGCAGCTCCTTAGTTTGTACCACACTGAACTTTCTACTTTGTGAAACCAAAGAATATTGGGCAACATTTAGTCCAATTTAGCATCAAAATTGTGCAACAATACAGTTAATGAAAACAAATTTGATCCATAGGTTTGCTTCTCCCCCCCCCCAAGAGCTATAATGTGAAAACCTCATGGTTCTTTGTAAATTAACTTATGAAATACAGATTTAATAAACATTGCTTGCATATTTAAGCACACCTTTACTTCTTGCTCTAAAAGGGAACAGTCAAATTAATAAATGTTCTAAATAGTATTGATGATAAGGTCCCATAATACTATGTTTATAATTTGAACAGTAAACGTATCAGCAACTCACTGAGCTTGACAAGATGAAAGTAAAATATTTTGTTCACTTAATCTGAAAACTACCTAACACCTAACCAAATTAAGGTGTTTGACTAAAGGGTTGTGCTTTTTTGCAGCAGAGATGGGAAGGGAGAGCAGGAATAGTTATTTTCCTGTGTGGCTGTGGATCCTCATTTCTATGAATAGTGATTTTTTGTAGTTACTACTTTGTCTGTGTTATTTTTTAAGGAACCAGAGCAAAATACGTAGCGTTCACTAAATGGTACCTTTCTTTACGATTTTCCTTGTATGGATGGAGGCCTACACTGGTAAGGGGTATCAGTGTAGTTAAGCTGCTTTGAGTTAATTAACTGCGGTTGGAAAGAGTCCCTTTGCTGAGGGTGGGCAGGTCCATGGTGTGGATTCACCTTGGCCTGCACCAGAGGTGTGATCCCTAACTGGAACAGGTTTTTTTTGTCCAAAGCCCCTGACATAGGTTAAGTTACACCAGTCAAATCTGCCATTCTCTTGGGTATGGCTGGTTTTGCTCGGAAGGGGTTAGTTACGTGCTGAAAGCCCTCGCAGTTTTGTTGTCATGGCAAGTCCCCTAGAAGCAACCCTCTTCTGCCTATGTAGAGTATCGCTACTTGTTTCTGGGTGAAAGCGGGCCTGGTCTAGACAAAACTATTTGCATCAGGGGAATTAAATATGTCTGAAATTGTTCAACTGAAACACCTTCCTTCTTTAGCTCATTGAATACCAGAAATTAGATCCAGTTTCTACAAGTAAGATCTAAAATATAACAATGTTGGCATGGCATGAAAGGCAGGGGTTATTTGTAGAAGGGCATCTTAAGGATAACTGCTATTATCATAAATTGAATGTGACATAGAAGTAAGGAAATTGATCCAAGTAGCAAGGCCATCATTTTCCTAAAGTTGGTATGAAGGCAGACCACCTCCCAGCAGTATAAAGAGCAATGCTGCCTTTAAAGGGTCTTGCCAGTGATTATTAAACCACGCTGAACTTCAGGCCAATGTTGCAAATAAAGACTCCAGTTGCAATTAAACTGTTATACCTAGCTTTTGAGGTATTTTCAATTTATTCCAGGTCAACTAACCGCTCTAAGTTACTACTTCATGACACCACAAGAAACGCTATGGGGGAAGCGTCTTCCAGCTGTGGGATTATTTGGTTTTACAGGACTAAGGATGGCAAGGTTGTATTTGTACACGTATGTATTTGAGAATCGCTTTTGGGGCAGCGTGAAGGGGACCCCCAGGGTGGCTGCACGCGGGATAAATCGCTTTTGGTGCCCGCAAAAACACCTCGGAGAAGACACGGCTTTTGCAGGTAGGCTGAGAGCGGCGGTGCCTTTCACGCAGGTATCATTTATTTATTCACGGCGGCGGCATCTTCCTCCTTTCTTTCTCTTTTTTTTTTTTCTTTTCTTTTTTTCCTTTGTTCCTTTAATTTTCCTCCCCTTTCGCGGGGCGCCGCCTGGCCCC
>NW_010157760.1:0-886 GCF_000695765.1 Mesitornis unicolor
CCTATTTGTAGATGAGTCCCATTCTTCAGGGAAGTCTTCTGCCTCTCAGGAGCCAGGGTTAAGGACATTCAGAAAAAACTCCCTATCCTAGTTAAACCCTCTGACTACTACCCATTGGTGGTCTTTCAGGTGGGCAGTGATGAGATTACAACAAGTAGTTTGAGAGCAATGAAAAAGGATTTCAAGGGCTTGGGACAACTGGTTAAGGGATCTTGAGCACAAGTAATGTTCTCCTCTATCCCACCAGTTGCAGGGAGATCTGAGGCGATAAACAGAAAGAGCCAACAGATCAATGCCTGGCTCAGAGACTGGTGACTTTGGGTTTTTTAATCATGGATCAGTTTACACTTCACCAGCTGTGGTAACAAAAGATGGGGCATGTCTATCTCAAAAGGGGAAAAGGTTCATGGGACAAGAGTTAGCAGGGCTCATAGACAGGGCTTTAAACTAGATTTGGAGGATGGAAGGGGATAAAACACAACTTGCCAGCGATGAGCCTGGGGGTAGAATGCCAACATGTGTGGGATGGTACACTAGTGAGACTCTTCAGACTATAGTCCCAGTGCAAGTTGGGGATGGAGTTCCATGCAGCAGCCAAGTTACAAGGGTCACTGACAGGTTACTGACTGTGGAAGTCCCTGAAAATGACTTGGCAGAGATTTGGACTGCTTCCTGTGAAAAGGTGGCAGGGCCTTTAGCCCGACTGAAGTGTGTCTACACCAATGCATGCAGCATGAGCAATAAGCAGGAGGAACTAGAAGCTATTGTGCATCGGACTAACTACAATGTAGTAGCTGTCACAGAAACATGGTGGAATGAATCACACAACTGGAGTGCTGCCATTGATGGGTATAAGCTCTTCAGAAGGGATAGGCAAGGAAGGAAA
>NW_010157760.1:927-1345 GCF_000695765.1 Mesitornis unicolor
AAGTGTGCAAGAATTCAGCTTCATGGTCCCTACATTGTTTTCTGGGTCTTGCTATGAAGAGTTGTATAGTAAAAACCACTTCTTCACCTGACATAGTGCCTTTTCTTAATTGAGATCTTAATCCCAGGAAGTGGGACCATGCAAGCCTAAATTAAATTTTTCATTTCAAAATTTGTCATGTTAAAAGCTTGTATATCTGCTGGAAATATAACACAGCAGAGAAGGGAACAGTCCCAGAGGTTCCTGGAGTGTGTGGAAGATGACTTCCTGACAGAGCTGGTGAAGGAGCCGACAAGGGAAGGCGCCCTGCTGGACTTGCTGTTTGAAAACAGAGAAGGTCTTGTGGGGGATGTGATGGTTGGAGGCTGTCTCCAATGATAAGTGATAGAAATGGTAGAGTTTTCAGTCCTTGGAGAAG
>NW_010157761.1:0-18402 GCF_000695765.1 Mesitornis unicolor
CGGTGCCGGCCCCGTGACGGGATTTAAAGGTCGTTCGGCCACGGCGGCGTGTGCGGGGCCCTCGGCAACGGCTCCCGCGAGCAGGGAGCGTTTCCCACGTTCCCGGGGGTGAAGATCTTGGGTGGCTGCACCTGCCCCTCTTTAGCACCATTTCAGCACCCACAGCCCGTCCACCTTGCTCCTCCGCCCCCCGGGGATCTTTTTTCCAGGTTGGCAGATTCATCCTGACGTGCATCAAAAACCCAACCCCAAACCCTACCCCAAGCAGGCAAACCGATTTTTATTTCATTTTATTCTGCTTATTCTCAAAATGTCGCTCTTTTCTTGGGTTAGGGATAATGTCAGTTTCAAAATCTGGAGGACTCGGTTTTCCCTTCCCAAACCAAGCAGCCGCAGCCGTGCAGTCACCTCCATTCTGCCTCGTCACAGCCCTCGCTGGGAACAACTCTTGCCGGAGGGTGATCGCCTCATTCAGTCTTTGGGCATTTCTAAAAGAAAAAATAGTAACAAAATTTCCTGAAAATGAAGTGGAGCTGACTCATCCTTACTGACCGACGCAGGGTTGTGTCTCTGGGGAATATTTATAGCGATGCCGGCTGCAACAGATCCCATCCCATTTCTCAGATGGTCTAGTGAGGATCAGAAACGCGTTGCAGTTTGTTTTTATGTGAGGTGGATGGTTGAATAATCACCTGTCCTTGTGGAATTTCAACTATGAAATTTGGTCAGAATTCCTTTGAAAAAGTGCTTTTGCACTATAGAAAATTCATCTTGGAGTAGTCCCGTACCATCGAAGGTTTACGCTGAGCCACATACTGCATCATTTCTTCCTGCCCACGTTTCAGGTGGTGTGGAGGGGTGTCACGGTGTGTGCGGCATTGCTGTCGGTTGCCATAGCAGCAGGAAGGCTGTCCCCAGCCCTGGCTTTCCACAACTCGGGTCCTCCTGGGCTTGGCATCTGCTACAGGTAAAGAAAAACCCATCCACGAGCTTTGCAGCCTGAGCTCCGGTGCAGCAGATGCTCTTCGTCAGTGGGAGAGCAGCAAGCTGTCAAATGGTGCTGGAAGACAAAACGCCGTTTTAATTAGTCATCCCCATTGATCTGGTGCTGGGTGTTCCCGCAGTGGGGCCAGGAGCGAGGGACGTGTCCCTTCTTGAGTGCTGTGCCGTGGCGTGTGCCTGCCTGGCCCCTGTGCCCTGCTGGTGGCACAGGGTGGGACAGCAGCGCTGCTCATCCCCTGCTCTGCAGGGACCTGAAAGACACAGGTAGTTAAACGGAATGTTTGATTTAATGTATAGGGTATATGCTTCTTTGTTCTTCCCTTGCAGGGTTAGTAACTACAGCAGCTACAGCAGACTGCAGCATCTCCCAACTTTGTTTAATTGACATTTCTATGTGATAGTTTAATAAGGAGTTGCTGTACAAGGTTGTCATTCTTCCTTTATACACACTGAATTAAGAGCAGGCTCTTTAATTCCATAAATATTACTACAGGCTAAATCATAATATTTACATTTGCTTTTAAGAGGTTTATCTCCTCTCTGCTCCTGTGTTTATTGGGCTACAGAGATACTGCATAGACCAGTCTTTAAAAACTAAATCTGCTCCGTCATGTATGAAGTTCAAAAGCAAAGCTGTGGTAGGAAGGCTGTGATCCTGCATGGGTTTACTAGTACCTGCATGAGAGAAATTGTGGACTCCAGAGTCTTAAATTTTGGGTCATAATGGTACATGGATTATATGACGTAAGCACAGTAGCAAGTTAGGGCAAAAAGTGGTAAGTATTGTGTCCCATAATGCAGAGTATTTACAAATTGCGTGCTTATACTGGCTTCTCAGAAGACTTGTGAATGTGCTGAACTTGACATTTGACCTCAGTGGGACTACTCATGTATTTATGGTTAAGTGTGTTATTAGGTTTCTGGAGAATTAAGCTTCTGATTCAAAGGAGGCTGTAGTCATGACTTGAATGGGTTTGGGATCTGGATCATAAAACCCAAAGTGTGAAGCCAGCACTGTGCTCACCTGGAAGCCTGGGGTGTCGGCGGGTGGGACAGGGACATGGGTGCCGCGTGGAGCTGGTGACTGTGGCCAGCCTGTGGTGGCATGTGGGGAGAGCTGAGCCTGTCCTGCCCAACAGCAAAAGCACCGCCCTTCCTGGTCAGTTTATTGATACAGCATAGGTTTTTTGGGGAATGACACTGCACAGGCTGGGGGGCCAGAAAGGCGCTTAAAAGTTGCTTTGTCCCAAGGAATAATGAAAGAGATTAATGAGAAATAATTAGGTTTTTTTGACCTAGAGGCAAGAGGGCCTCGTGTGCTTTTTTCCACATGCAGATGGGCTGTACCTGGTCCCATAACCTGCTGCCGTCTGTCCCTCCCAGCTCACACACTGGTGGGACATGTCGCTGGCAGCTGTTACGTGTGGAGCCAGGGAGCTGAAATGTTCATAACTTCTGTTACCATCAAGAAATGGTACAGGAGTTCAAATTTATTAGGAAAAAAATGTGGCTAGACTAAGGTTAAATCCACCCTTTTTATTTTCTTAGTCTTGAATCTGATTGTCTTCATGGGAATTCTGTTCTTATCATGGGTTTTATTCTTACCTTAAGTTTTTAGATTGCTCCTTCCCCTCATGTAAATATTATAAAGTTGATAAGGCTGTGCAGAGAAGCTTTAACTTGGGCACATAAGAGAGTTTTCAAGCAGAAAAGACTTTTCCTTTGGTCACAGCCAGTCCTTACATTTGCCAAGGGCACCCTGGGGCTTTGCTGCCTGTTGAGCTGATTTTGATTTAATTGCCCAGGACTGCATCATAGGGTGAAAACATTGCCATCTGTGACACTGGAAAATATTTCAAATTGGCCTGCTGAAAGTGCTTTCTCTTTAGTGAAATCTTCACTAAGGCTGGCTCTTGGGTCCTGCAGCTCCAAAGGGAGCTTCCCGTTTTCTCCCCATGGCAGTTATAAATCAGGTGTTCCTGGAGGTGATGCTCACAGCAACACTCGGTCCTCACTCCTCCGTTTAGGTTTTCTTCAGTCATGACCTGTGCTACAGTATTTCCTGCTCAAGAAAATCAAAGTATTTTCCTCCTTAGAACCCGTTACACACACTCTCCTTGGCCTGCTGTGGGCGGGAGGCGAGGTACGTAGCCACTCTGAGCTGTTTGCACAGTTGGACGAGGATAAAAGCAACGAATTCGTTTCAGTCCTGACCTAATCTGAGTTAATGTGCTGGGATCTCACTGGTGAAAAGCAAGGGCACTTGGCCACGGCCATTCCTTGATCCTTTAAGAGTTTGAATCCCTGTTAAGCATGCTTGTCTTACAACCTGCACTTGCACAGGACGTAATCAGTTTTGTTTTCCATCTGTTAAACAAGAGGCTTCTGATTAGCTGGTGCAAACAGTAATAATTGTTTTTGTTCTTGCAGACAATAGCAAGGTTAACCAGCAGGTACAGAGTCCTCAGTGTTGTCCACACTCGGCAGTTTTGTACCCCTTGCTCTGTGTGCGTTACATGATTTGCCTTACAACCGGCAGGGATTTGGCTTTCAGTATTGTCCCCTAATTATAGTAATTGCCTAATGGAGATCTCGACGTCTCCCACTGTTCTGTAGCCACAGCCTGAACCAAAGCAGCGGAGCAGCCTGTCACAGCTCAGCCAGCCACAGCCAGAGACACAGGAAAAAACATCACCTACAAACTCCAACCCAAAACACAGCATTCAGTTTTCAAGAAAATAATTTGATTTTATGAAGTGACTCAGAGGGACTCTTGATGAAATATACCTGGTAGATTCCGAAGTGCAGCTGGCAGAGCAGTGTATTACCTTTCAAAGCAATGCTTATTTGAGTTTCAAATGCAGGGATTTGTAACGTTTTTAATTTTTGATGATACTAAATGGAAATACCCGTCAGAGGGTTCTCCTGAGGCCTGGCTGCTGTGGCAGGGAAGCAGCATTTCCTGAACACACCCAGCTCCTGGTGAATCCTCCCATCGCTCTCCTGAGTGCTGTCTTGGCTCTGGCTGCAAGGTATCATCTTCAAGCAAGGCATTGCACTCTGCTTCTAGTGAGTTTAGTAAGGAGCAGAGGAATTACTGAAAGAAATCTGTTAATAGTTGGGTTCGGTTGGTTGCGGTTTTTTTGTGTCTGTGTGGGGTTCTTTTGTGTTTGGATTTTTGGTTTTGTTTTTGTTTTTAAAGGCCAGTCCTGATCAACTGTTGAAGTTATTTCTCCTGTAGCGAGTGGTGCTTATAAACATGAAATCCCAGCTTTCATGTTTGCACAACAAATGAAGAGAAACACTTAGGTCTCATATAAGCAGCTAAAACTGCTTTGGAATATGAAATATATTTTTTATTAATTTTAACTCTTTAGCTGCTTACATATTTGGGGCTGCAGTTTATTACTGAACTATACCTGGAAAGAGATGACAGGACTTCTTGATGCATCCAGGTAGTCAACATCGTGCTACACACTCTTGTATCTTACTTTATGTTCTGAGAAGACAGTTTGCTTTTATTAAGGCACCAGATCTGTTTTTTCCCTCTAGGGTAGGGATTCTTCATTTATGCAATAGCAATGTCCTGCTTTAGCAGGCAACAACTTGTTGGATGGAGTCCTTGGGGCTTTGAGTGACAGCTGAACCTCCCTGTCTGATATTGTGGGATGCTGTGGTTGCCCAAAGAAATGCATCCAAGGCTACAGCCAGAACGGCGATAGAGAGCACCCCTCCTGTTCAGAGTGAGCTGTTTTGTTTGTGGTTGAAAGGAATAGTTTTCTGCTAATGCTGAATAGGCTGGAGTAAGGATTGGCAGGCAGTTCTTTTAAGCATTTGCATGCTTGTGTAATAAACTGCTTATTACTCTTGCATAACCCAAAAGTATGAGAATCTGGAATTTTAGTGCAACATCTGCTATTAAGAGGACCAGCTTTATACATATGGTTTATCTCTTGCTTTTTTAAAATAATGAAATCTTGTCTATAAAGACAGCAGGTGTCTTCTGTCTATAAAGATTTCAGATTGTTTGATTTTGCTTCCCTAGAATAACTTACTGTACTTGGATCAGAAAGTAGATTTGGTTGGTTTGTCTCTCTCAGGATCCTGTTTTCTCCTCCGTATACAAGTGGCTGAGAAAATGAGATGCTTTCATGCTTCTGACAGGAGGCCACTGAACTAAGAATGGTCAGGGCCTGCTGAAGATGGGAAAATGAGGACCTGCATGGCAGTGTGGGCACCCCTATGGATCCGCACACCGTGGAGAAAGCTGCCCCTGCAGCGTCCACACCACTGGGCTGGTGTCTGGCTTCAGGCTTTGCAGAGAGCTCCAGTCCGCGTTTGGGTGCTGAAGCGGGGTTGTGGCTGCCTTCCTGCCTGCCTGACTTCACTGCACAGCATCCCTTCACTCTTCATTTTTCTCAGCAAGCTCAGGTTTTTTTCTCAGTTGATGAACAGAAAAATCACTTAAAGGTCAATGTCTAAGGAGACATCTTAAGCCATTAGCACCTGTTTCAAAGTAAAAGAAAACAGAAGGGGAAGAATGACCTTTTATCGATTTTGCTAACAGAAATGGTATCCATTTGCTGCTGTGAATTAGGGGGAGAGAGCTGCTCCTGCTGCTTGATGCCTGTCCTGGTTACATTTCATCAGTGGGTGACTTGGGGCCCTGATTCTTTGCATCACAGCGCATAGATCCACTGCATGAAACAGAAGAAATGTTTCCAAGGAATGGTTTTTAAAAAAGCAGTTGTTCATTCGTGCAGTTATACTGATAAGAGAACAACAGGTAACTCTTTGGAAAGACAGTTTCTTTTTATATACACATATATTTGTTCTGCAACCTGTTTCTCATCCTCAGTGGCAAAGGCATGGTAATTGCTTGTGCTGGCTAATGAACAAAATCAAATGACACTATTTACTATAGCTGCTTTCTCTAGGCTGTATTTAATTGGTAGGTGGTAGGCAGAAAATAAAACTGCCTGAAACTTAGGAATTGGGCCTATGTTGCTTGTCATTTAAATGAATTAAATAAACAAGTTTTTCAACACTGTAATTTTTTTTCTCTTTTTTTTTTCTTTTTCTCCCCAGGAAATGGCTGTTCCACCTGCTTACGCTGATCTGGGCAAATCTGCCAGAGATGTTTTCACCAAGGGATATGGTAAATAAAGCCAAAATAAGTTTGGTCTTTCACTGCCTACCTGATATCTCTGAAACTGTTAGGATTTTATTGCTCTTCTTTGATAAATGTTCCAACAATTCCCATTAGAATCCAGAGAATTTTCTATCGTAGCTTCACATTGCCCTTGCTGTCTGGAAAGGGAGGGTAACTTACTTTTCTTTTCACAAAATTCTTCCTATTCCCCATAGGACCGTTGTCTGTTTTGAAGGAAAATTGTGTGTTGTATTTTGACTGTTTCCTTGTATCATGAATAGGATCATTGATGTCAGTAGTTTGCTTATGAACAAAATGGTGCTCAGTATGAATAAAGACATTATTATCTAATTTGGTCCCAATTATATTGCTGAAGTGAATACAAGTTGTGTAAACTCCTTCATAAAAACACATAGTTTGATAACTGTACCCTTGGTTTATATTTTTAATAGTTCATGGGGGATTTAGAAGGGAGTTTTAAGAAATAAATCAGAAATGCTTTTCAAATTAACATATATATAATTCATATCTTTTACTGATCTTCTAGGTTTTGGGTTAATAAAACTTGATTTGAAAACAAGATCTGAAAATGGACTGGTGAGTTGGCAAACACACTGGTATCTAAAACAGTGCAATGTTCTTATGTTTGCTGAATGTTTCTTTTTTAAAGTAAATACGTAATCCTTTACTCTTCCCTTACCGTTTTTGAGATATATTATAACTTTGCAAGTTACTTTGCATTTATAGTTTTTGTGTAGCATAGGAGACTGCACAAATTAGAGTAGAAAATACAATGGAGGGCTTCTTTGCAACCACGGTAATAGCTTACTCTAAGAATCATGCTGCTGTTTGAGGCCGTGGCCATGGCCTGTGCTTGGAGGAAGTGTCAGTGCCTCCCTCCTGCTTTGAATGAGCAGAAACTTTGATAGGCTGGAGAGGTGGCCCTGTGCAAACCGCATGAAGTTCAACAAGGCCAAGTGCAAGGTTGGGGTTGGAGCAGTTCCAAGCACAAATACGGGTTGGGTGTAGAATGGATTGAGAGCAGTCCTGAGGAGAAGGACTTTGGGGTGCTTGTTGATGAGAAACTCAACATGACCAGGCAATGTGCATTTGCAGCCCAGAAGGCCAACCGTATCCTGGGCTGTATCAAAAGACGTGTGGCCAGCAGGGCAAGGGAGGTGATTCTGTCCCTCTGCTCTGCTCTGGTGAGACCCCACCTGGAGCACTGCATCCAGTTCTGGGGTCTCCAACATAAGAAGGACATGGAGCTGTTGGAGCGGGTCCAGGGGAGGGCCATGAAGATGATCAGGGGGCTGGAACTCCTCTGCTATGGAGACAGGCTGAGAGAGTTGGGGCTGTTCAGCCTGGAGAAGAAGAGGCTCTCAGGAGACCTTATAGCAGATTTCCAGTACCTGAAGGGTCTACAAGAAAGATGGAGAGGGACTTTTTACAAGGGCATGGAGTGATAGGACAAGGGGTAATGGTTTCAAACTGTAAGAGGGGAGATTTAAGTTAGATATTAGGAAGAAATTCTTTACTATGAGGGTGATGAGACACTGGCACAGATTGCCCAGGGAAGTTGTGGATGTCCCCTTCCTGGAGGCGTTCAAGGCCAGGTTGGACAGGGCTTTGGGCAACCTGGTCTGGTGGGAGGTGTCCCTGCCCATGGCAGGGGTTGGACTGGATGAGCTTTAAGGTTCCTTCCAACCCAAACCATTCTGTGATTCTGTGAAACGTGCTGGTTTCTAAATGTGCTGCGTGCTCTTTTTCTTAGCAGTCACTGCACAAGTGTAGCTGCAATGTAGCTGTGTATTGGAGCTAACATTCAGAACATCTATGAAGTGTTTGCAGCTTGCTTGCCGATTCACAGATACACCTTGTTACAGACAGCATATTATTCTGTGTTATGCTGCTGGTGAGGGTTATCCACGTTCCTGTCCTGTATCCATTCCCTTAGCATGCAATGCTTTTTCTTTCTGACACTGAATTTTTTTGTGGGGCAAGAGTGTGCTGGTATTAATGGCTAGCAAACATGTTCTTAAATCTTCTGAGAACTCTGCAGTATTGAATAATATCCCAAATTATAATGACTCGTGTTCTGCAAGTATAAGTATTTGCCTGTATGCAAATGCATATTTGCAAATACATATTATGGTTTGGGTTTTTTTTCCTTCCTTTTAGGAATTTACAAGCTCAGGTTCAGCAAACTCAGAAACAAGCAAAGTTAGTGGTAGTTTGGAAACAAAATACAAGTGGGTGGAATATGGATTGATGTTCACAGAGAAGTGGAACACCGACAACACACTGGGCACTGAGATTACTCTTGAAGATCAGGTAACTTTTAGCTCAAAAGATGCAATTTAAAAATTCACTTATGACAATCTCTAATTATAAATCCAACCAGTGAATTTCTTTTCTGTTCAGCTTGCCCATGGCCTGAAGCTGACCTTTGACTCCTCCTTCTCTCCTAACACTGGG
This sequence comes from Mesitornis unicolor, assembly GCF_000695765.1. Taxonomy (NCBI): domain Eukaryota; kingdom Metazoa; phylum Chordata; class Aves; order Mesitornithiformes; family Mesitornithidae; genus Mesitornis; species Mesitornis unicolor. The sequence goes on from NW_010157761.1 coordinate 8,633, forward strand.
TAAGAAGTGAGTAAGCTTAAGTGACAAAAAAGGCATTTTTAATGTTAGTTTTCCAGAATAGTCTTGCTTCTCTACTTGTTCTGTCCTAAGATATCAAGACAGTTAATAATCAGTCTGTGTATGATGAAATCATGTACATCTGATTTAAACCTTAGTATTAACAATCCCTTTTTAATCCTAAACCATAGCAAGCAAGCTTTTAAACACAGTAACTTGAAAATTATGGTCAGAATTAGGGTGGGAAGAAAAGGTTTTGTTTGCACTCCTGTTGCTTATTTCTGGCCATGCCAGAGGATGAGCTACTGTCTGAATAAAAGTGCTAAACAAGTCAGCTGTAACGCAAAGCCTAGCAAGCTCCGGGAGCCAGTTGGCCACGGCTCTAATAGGTCGGCACAGTAATTGGGCTCTTCTCCCGAGCGGAATTTATCATCTGAATTCTTGCTGGCCACAGCGTGCCTGGGTGGTGGATGAGTATTTCTGATGCGGCGATTGGATGCCACATTTTATGTGGGCCAGAAGGATTAAGTAGCAGCTGTAGGTCTAGATGGTGGTTTATTTTTTTCTCCCCGATTATCTTTTTGCAAGCAGTGCTGCCAGTGAGGCAAAATATTCTGCACATTGGCTTCCCAGAGCAGCGTGCTGCGCTGCAGGCTGCCGGGGTTAGAGTCAGTGGAGGTTTCATCCTGTCTTTTAGGTTTTGTCCTGCATTGTAAAGTGCTTCCAGTTCATTCCCAATTCTGCATTAACTAGATACTTTCATATTTGTTAATCAAAATAATCTCTAGTGTTTGTTAATAATTATTTCTTAAAAAGATAAAAAAGCTGTACAAGAATGACAAGTTAGAACTCCATAGCGGTTTCTTAGGCCCTTCACAGACACTGTAGTGTCTGAGTTACAATTGCCTTGTGGGATGATTGTTAAAACTGGAAGAAATGGAATGAGATTCAATCCTGGTGAAGCGTGGTTTAGGCTGACAGGAATGCATCATGAATGACTATGAGACTCCTTCTCCCCTTCCGTACTGCTTACTGGCTGTGATGAGTCTTTCAACAAGGAAAGTAATTTTTAGCAGCGCTCTGTGTCCCTGCTGATGTTGGTGGGAGAGGTACTGCTGACTTCTACAGACAAGCTAATGCTGAGTGCTTTTAGCGATCCCACTTTTTATTTCTGGGTTGCAAAACATAAGAAATTTCTGAGTCCAAAATAAGAATAATAAAAAAGAGAGCAATCTCTACTTGAGTCTGAAACAGTTATTGGAGACTGTTTTTGGTAGCTGAAGTGGAAGGTTGATTTGACATTTCAAATTAACCTGACTTTTCCAGAAAGATTTCAGTAAAAGATTTGGTCAAAGACAGAAGACACATGTAAGGTAAAAAGAAAATTAAAAAAATATTAAGTAAGAGTAGCTGGATATATTGGATATAACTTTCCAGCCTTGTGAAGTTCTGCACCCTTGATGTAAGCTCACCTAAGGACGCATGAGGAAACACTGTTCTGGCCAGTAGTATAAAAAGAAACAAGTGAGTCAGGAAAGTTTATTTCTGCATTAACCTGGCAGCCTTTCTAATGGCTGTAACCATTAAACTTCATAAAGCATCCTAAGGAGAAAACAGGGTGTCAGAGCCACTGAAGCACCCTAATTCCTTAGCAGCAGAGACTTTCCTTCAGGAAGCTGGAGGCAAAGTAGAGATGTCTTGACCTCTGTCACAGTAAATGGAATTACCCAGGTCACTAGCATTGTCTGGAAATAATTTGTTTGAATTGCTACCTACAAGTGTATGTTTTCAAAGAGATGAGATGCTTTCCTTTCTCTTTAGGAAGAAGAGCGCTAAAGTTAAGTCAGGGTACAAACGGGAACACATCAACATTGGCTGCGACATGGATTTTGATATTGCTGGGCCTTCAATACGTGGAGCCCTGGTGGTTGGCTACGAGGGGTGGCTGGCAGGCTACCAAATGACTTTTGAGACAGCGAAGTCTAGAGTAACTCAGAGCAACTTTGCCGTTGGCTATAAGACCGATGAATTCCAGCTTCATACTAATGTGTAAGTATTGGCAGATGGGTATGAAAAAGGAATTTGAAAGGATTTTGCTGCTTACTAGAACAATGGAAGGGATGGAGTTTCAGCAGTGAAAAAGAGAATGGTGGATTTGAAATTACTGCTTCATTTAAGATGGCAAGATGCATTTTTTTAGCTGTATTAACTTTTCTTTGAATTATGTGGGTGAGGGAGTGCATGATGGGAGGAACTGGAGCTCACTGAACATCCAAGCATCGAGTGTCTGTCTTTCAAGCAGATAAAGATTACTAGAAGCTATTAGCAGAAAAATAAAACAAGTGGGTTATAAGAATATTCATGAAAGTTGAAATAAAAGCAGCGCCTTTCTTTGGCACATGTCAAAATCAAACAAAACGGTGGTTTCATCTGTAGATGAAAGTTCATCAGAGGATGAACACAGACAAAAGGGCATGAATAGAAGAGCTATGTACTGAATTTATTTTAGTACTGGAAGGGATATGGTGTAGAAGTTTGTTTTAGTGTTGTAACTCCTAGTAAGCGATTTACACTAACGTTTGTCCTTTCTGAATGCATGAGCAGTGGGAAGCCAGGACCAAATTCCATGAAAACCTTAATTTCTCTGTCTCCTGTTCCTCTTAAAAAATCAATTTATGCCTTTGGGGAAGACAGTTTCTTAAGATTAGGCAAGCCCTAATTCATTCCCTCAGCCCTGCCTTTCCCATTCCCTTGAGTGGATATTTTGCTTGTAGCTGAGCTCTTGCAGGCTGTTCCCATTTGGGGGCTGAACAACTGTTCTGCTTTCCTGGAGCTGCTTCTTCAAAGGCTTTCTGTTCTGTTTCATGCTGTTTTGCAGAGATCTGGTGTAGGAAGCTCAAACTGCCTTAGAGAACAATTGAACCCTCACAGCCCAGACAGGATGTTTGAAGGATTGCCAAAACACAAAAATGCAGGCAGAAAACTTTCATCAAAACATTGTGGGGTCCACCTCCTCGCAGTAGTTAGGAGCTATTCCTTCTAGTGCAGTGACTATCAACTTTGTTATACTGTAGCAGTTCCAAATGCTGTATTGCTATAAAATGCTGTAATTATTACTACTTTTAATTAAAGCAACAGCAGAAAATAATTTTATAACAGCAGCAGGGGCTCAGATCATACTATGCTGTTTTTTGGATTCCTAAGGGTCTGTTTCTTAGGTTGCTGTTACTGTATGTGGATGATAAATCATCTTCAGGAGGATGCCCAGTTTGTTGAGTTAATATTCATGCTCTGCCAATTGACAGGCAAAACCATGAATGTGTGCTATGAATAGAAACCTTATTTATTGATATTAATAGATGAGTTAGGTATTTGACATGTTTCAGCTTTGAAACGTGTCAGAGTTGTCATATAATTTATATAACCTCAGACACAGTTGTGTGTGGAACTCCCATCACTACCCTGCTCGGTTGTTATCTCCAGAGTTTCACAGGGATGCTGTGGCAGAGCTGATAATTAGGTGGGGCTTGAAGCATCGCCTTTTGTTCCTGGCATCACACAGACCAGCTGGGAACTTTAGCAAGTTACTTTCCTTAACGGTGCCTTAATATATTAATTTTCATAGGGGGATAATGTTTTTTTAATCTACATCTGAAAAGTGCTGTTATTACTATTAGCATTAAAAACAAGTTTGACTTTTATTTTTATTTTAAAAACTAATAACTAAACAGAGGTAGTGCTGGATAATTTCTAGTTTTAAATACAACTTTCCTCGTTTTTTAAGCATAGCTCAGACCACGCCCCCCCTAATGTTGCAGGTCAAGACAGAGCTGTGTGGGAACCTTGCACAAAGTCTGCCTGTGTAACCAGCTCTCCTCAGTCCTTTTAAATACCTCCTTTTCTTGAGAGCCAAGCACATGCAGTTATATGTGAGCTTCAGTCTTATCTGAAGTAAGTATTGGAGTGTTTTTCTGGAAGAATTGCTCTAACAAATTAAAAGGCTGCTGCTATTGCTTGAACTTTTAAATAGGCGTATCACTGCTGTTTGTGCAACTGTTAGGAACTAGGGAACATCAGTCTAAACGGGTAAAAATGGAAAGATTCTAAGTCTGCCCCATTTTTTTAATCACTAAAGGTTTGGTGTCTGCTAATAATTGGAACCAGATTATTTCATAGTTTAGAAATAATTATAAATACTTCATTTGCAGAGGTCTTCCTGTAGTTTAAAGCCTATTTTGTGCAATATGTCTGTATCCTCTTTTACGAAAATGAGCGAAAATGGAAATTCAGATGCTCACTGGTTTACAAGGAGTGCAAGGATTTTAGAAGTCTTTTGCTCTTGCTTTTATGACCTGCATGCTTTAACACTTTGCATTTTATCTACCACACTTCATTCCCTGCGTGACACTGGTGTCAGTAGTAATTGGAAGTTGTGCTACTCAGCAGCAGTGTTAGAAGGCTGTCATTATTCTGCTGTTGGTCAGTGCCCTCTGCACAGTAAAATTATCTTCATTTCAGTTTCTACTGGGTTGGCCAAAAAGTAACTGTATTTCTTTTTCTGAGTATATGAAAGGTGAAATTGTCACAGGAAACAAAAACTATTAAACAATATATTGTCCATTTTGTTCAATTGCCTTTTGCCATCTTTCAGGCAACTGCATGATTCTGAGCTCAAAAGAGTTTATCTTTTTCAGTAAAAAACAATTGCAAGAACCATTTTATATCCTCATCAGCAGTGAAGGTTTTACCATTCAAGGCGTTTTGTAAAGAATGAAACAAATGGCAGTCTGATGGTGCCAGGTCTGGTGAATGTGGTGGATGTGGTAACACATCCCATCCAAGCTGCAGCCATTTTTGACGAGTGACCAATCTGGTATGTGGTCTAGCGGTACCATGGAGAAACACAACACCTTTGTGATTCACCAATTCTGGATGCTTCTGTTTGATGCCATCATTTAATTTATCCAGTTGACAACAGTACACGTCCAAATTAATGGTTTGGTTCCTTGGAAGCAATGCAAAATACACAGAATAATTTTGAAATCCCAGCAGGCTGACAGCGTAACCTTCCTTTAGTGAAGATCTGCTTTGGTGAAGTGGTTTGAGCTGGTTCATCACACTTGCTTCACAATCTTGTTCATCCTTTGTTGTAAACAATCCATTTTTCATCACCTGTTATCGTGTCAAAAATGGATCATTTTCTTCATGTTTCAAGAGAATCGCAGATGTCAACGTGTTTAGTGAGATGGATTTCTTTGCGCTCATGTGGTACACAAATACTGAGCTTCCTAACATACCCAGGTTGTTTTAAATGGTTTTCAATGCCTCATTTTCATATGTTAAGATTATCAGCAATCTCTGGTGTTAAATGCTGACTGGAGTCGATCAATGCCTTTGTTTTGTCGTTATCAACTTTGACTGGCCTTCGTGGTGCGTCTTTTAACATCAATATCCCTGGACCAAAATTTAGCAAACCAATTCCGACACTGCTGTAGTTTTAAGGCATCTTCACCACACACATCACATAGTTTTTTATGAACTTGCACAGTGTTTTTCCCTTTTTGGAAGTAATACAGCAAAATACGATGAATATGTTCCTTTTGATTTTCCATTTTCAAACTGACATCAAATAAATAATCGTTAACGAAATCATGCACTTTTTCTAAAACAAGCGTGAACTGACAGCTGTCAAGATACATAATGATTTTGCAGTTTAAAATGAAGTTTTACATTTTGAGACATGTATGTCCAGCTGTTAAAAAAATCCCCACAATTACTTTTTGGGCAACCCAGTAGTACAGACACATCTGTATTACAGAGGAACCGAGAGGACTGTTGCAAATGGTGTTCAATTGCAAAAGCCAGTAAGACTTGGACATTAAATTGGCATTGTCACTTCTGATACGTTTCACCTGCATCTGGTAAAAGCATGCTGGCGAGGCAGTGTTAAGATAACTGTTGAGGCTTGGTGACTGGGGTCCAGCCCTTTCAGGGCACTGGGGAAAAGAATTATTTCAGAGATATGCAGAGAAGAATAAATCTTGTTAGTACAAAAAACTCCCATCTAGAGAGAAGGGAAAATTGGAAGTTGTCATTACTATCATTACTAGTCTGGTTTTGAAAGTTTGTCATGGCTTTTTTTTTTTCTTTTCAGTTTCATAAGTTGTTTGTTGAAATATAGTAACCATCAATGAATTTAAGTATCTGAAAATAACTTCATAACCAGTCTGGCCTAATGTCTCTATTTTAGTTGTTACAAGGATATTAAATGAGGTGTTTAAATATTAAATGTTCTGCAAATACAGATCTCACTGGAGAGAGAAAAAAAAAGATTACTGTTTTTGAGTATAGTTTAAAATGAGATGAATGCATTCCTCCTAGGAATGATGGAACGGAATTTGGTGGCTCCATTTACCAGAAGGTGAATGATAAATTGGAAACTGCCGTGAACCTTGCTTGGACGGCTGGTAATAGCAACACTCGCTTTGGAATAGCAGCCAAGTATCAGATTGACCCAGATGCCTGCTTTTCCGTGAGTGCTGTGCATGTACATTTATAAGCATTAGAAAATAGTCTCTCGTAACAGAAATGTGAAGCATCTTTGCATCAGTAAAGTACGGTTTTCATGCAGTTCTGTGGTGTACAGTTGGCTTGTATATCTATTTGTCTTGGTTTTGGCAGCATGAGAGGACAACTATTGTATTTTCCTTAAAAGAGACACAGGCTGTTTTATTGTATTATTGGGTACTTTTTTGTGATTTTCATTTTGAGGCAAAATTATCTCTAGATTATTATTTTTTGGTGACTTAAAAGATGAAACCCTTTACCTGCTTAAAAACTTATTTAATTTTCAAGTAGGAAGGACTCTGAAGGAAGATGCCACATTAATTACAGAAGGTATTTTTTTCCTTTAAGGCTAAAGTGAACAACTCCAGTCTGATCGGATTAGGATACACTCAGACGTTAAAGCCAGGTAAGTCTATGCAGAAGAAGTTCAGACATCAATAAGTGATATTTTAGTCTGGAAATACCAAAGAGGTTTTGTTGTGACAAAATGTGAATGATTTTGTAACATTGCTGTTCTGCTTGGTGATGAAAATGGTGAAATTTTCTAGGGACTGCTCTGTTAATTTGCACGGCTGTTGCAAGTGGGATTATTAGAGACCACCATCTGCTGACCAGTCAGATGCTCTTTCATTTTGACACAGTATACCTGCGGTTAGGTGTTTCACAGATAAGTAAATACAGTTTTAGTACTTTCAGAGGCTTGCTGTTACTGAGTTTATTTTACTTGAAAATGTGACTTTCTCAAGGTCCTCTGGTCCAGGAAGAGGACAATCTTACCGCTGTGAAATTGGTTTTAATGTGGTCTAATAAATCTGCTGCCAGAATACCAAGCAGATTGACATGAGATATTACAGTAGGCAGGGCTTGGGCCTTTTTGTCCTGAGATTTTAAAGTGGTTTAGAAATCAAGGTACGTATCAAGGTCCAAATTTTTCATAATGCTTGACTCTAAGATTAGATTAATCAGTAGACCAGCAGCAGTGAACTGACTCAGAGCTTTAATTACTTGGGGTGATAAAAAGCAGAATCTGTCACCGTGTTTACTTTAACTTTCATAATTCAGAAAGATTTCATGTCTGCCAAATTGTTTTAAAATGCCCAGTCCTTACAAGGCTAGCCACCAAATTATTTTAACCTACCTACCCAATAAATTAAAGCAGCAACACAGATGCTGCACTTCCTGAACATGAAGCTCATTGCAAATTCTAATAGTTGTCTTTTCTCTCCCTTTTCTCTATTTTGCAGGTATCAAACTGACATTGTCAGCTTTGTTGGATGGCAAGAATGTCAATGCAGGTGGTCACAAACTTGGTCTAGGATTGGAATTTGAAGCTTAAGGAGTGATTCTGCAATTGTTAATTTGAAAATACAGCATAGCTACCTTCAGAATATAGTGTACCTTTCAATGTTTTATGTCTGGGATGCAAGTATTGCTAAGTATCAGTCCTGCTAGTCCTGGTTAAAGACAGCTAAGCTTTAAAATGATGTTGTCGAAGAAATGGAGACAAAAGCATTAAAAAAAATTCCAGGCTTATTTTTTTGAATGTTGTTGCCTATCACATCTGTCAGCTGCCACAAGATAGGAAGGTGTGGATTACCTTTAGTAACATCTCGACTGCGCAAGGAATACGTTAATGTAGTATAAAAATGGAGATGTTAAGAGTCGCAGACCACTGTATTGTACTGTTAATTCCGTAAGCAAAACGTTCCAACACTTAAGGTTTCAATTCATGATGGAATGTGCAAACATGTCTAAAAAAGGGATTTTTGTTTTTTGAAAAATATTTTTTTAGATAGGAATTTCATGAATGGTTTGTCTTACTTGGTTATCTGACACCTGCAGCTGTCTCCAGAATGCTTTAGGTTGTCCACTTTGTCTAAGTCTGTTGCGGAGGAGGTTTGGTGTGACTCAGCCAATGCTACCTGTCCTGTGTTGTGGTTCCTCTCCCTTGCACTGACTGGAAAGCTTGTAAGACAGGGCCATAATCAGGGAAGTCTTTGTAACTGCAGTCACATAGTTGCATCACTGAATTCAAAATGGACTTTTGTTTTATTACCACTTTTTTTTAGCAACTAAATGGGTACATTTTTAGAGAGTCTTCCATTTTGTGTGGAACTAGACCCCAAAATGCTGTACTTGACACTACTAAAAATGGATAAAAAACCCAACCCCAACTTGAATAAAATATTGAAATGTTATGTTTTACTTTGTCTTTATATTAATTGCGAAACAATTTCATATAAATTCTTGGCTCCAGAAGCAGACTGGCAACATCTGAGTGCGTATTTTTTACCACACAAACAAAAAATACTTAGTAGATGTGAGTTCCAGACACTGCCACGTTTTTAGTGCTCACTAAGCTCTGGCAAGTGCACATATGCATGTGATTAGCTCACGGAGAAAACAAGATAATGTGTTGATCTTTCTTTCACTGCAGAATTCACTAAAATGAATTACCTTTCTATACACAAATAGGTGTGAGCAATGAGCGGTTATCAGTTGGGATAAACGTCAGTGGCTTTTCCTTAAAACCTAGTATTTTTTCATCTGTGAACAGTCAATGTGGGAGGTGTGGAGAGCAGAAGAGCCACATGCCTGATGAGGCAATGGCGTTACGACACTGTGAAACGGGTAATCTGCCTCCGCAACAGCCTGCAGATTGTGCAGTGCCAGCTGTCTTCCCTCTTACCACAGGCTGTTCCTATTTCCTAATATGTCTTATCTCAAATATTTAACGTAACACTCGTGAGGGAAGTTGTCTTCTAGATTTCCTCAGTCTAAACAAATCATAAGCAACCAGGTCACAGTCACTTGGCAGATGCTAAAAATTAATTTCAGTTCCTGTATGCTGTGTGGGGCTTGTTTTGTGTCTCTGTGAGCCTTTGGCCACCTTCTTGGGTTTTCTCATGCTTGAGCCATCTGCATTTTGGAGTTTGTTCTCCCATAATCAGCTTCAAGGCTTCTCTCAAGGCTTGGATCATCTCAGGGATGTGGTGAAAAGGGAAGTGTATTTTGTAAATCTATCAAACTCTGCAAAAAGCGTTTGTAAGCGCCACAGCGCACAGCCTCGTCAAGTATGCGGGACGCTCACAAACAGGATCCCAGGCCTACAGCCTTGTGTGCGTGGCTCAACCTGTGCCTGAAGGAAGGAGCAGGAAAACCCTTATTTGCTGCCATGGCGCTAGAAACGCTTCCAGCCCGCTGGG
>NW_010157762.1:0-2184 GCF_000695765.1 Mesitornis unicolor
CGGGCGCTCTGAGGGGGTGCGGGTGGCGGCCGTGCTGTGCGGCATCTCACAGGGCTTGCTTTGGTCTTCTCCAGCCACCACGGAAGCAGAGACGGAGCAGAGCCTGACCCCCAATGTGATGCTCAACACGGAGAGCAGCGAGGGATATGTGGTGAAAGTCAGAGGGCTGCCTTGGTCCTGCTCCACCGAGGAAGTGCAGAGGTTTTTCTCTGGTAAGCAGAACTGGGGGCTTTAGGGGTCGGGAGAGGGGCTGGGCTCTGTTGTCAGTTCTGGATTCCTCCTGGGAATGCTGGTGGTGGGAATGGTTCAGGGCATGTCAGTACCCAGTGAAGTCTGTAATGTAACAAGTGCCTCAGCTGGGATGCAGCGTGGAAAGCTATGTTGTGCTAGCAGGAACTATGCATGGTCTGTGAGTTGCTGGGACAGGCACAACTGCCTTAGCTTCTTGAGCAGATGGAAGAGAAAAGCTTCCATTTTAAAGAAAACCCCAAAATTCTTGCTTCAAATTGAACTAAGTCAGTTTAGTTCTTGATGTTGTCCTAATAGGCTCTCTTGTGTTTAACATTCAGCATGTCATGTCCTTCCCCCAGAGTATTAGCATTCTACAGTAATAAATAGTGGTCACAAATACATGCTTTCTTCAGTGGCTGGAGACTTCAAAGCTGCTTCAGGAGTTTGGCATATTGAACTTGATTCTGATTTAGTTCATTACACCGATTGTTCCTACTCCTTATTTCACTTCTTGCTGATAAGAAGGTTTAAGTCAGTCACAGTTATAAGCAGATACCACATTCACCTTGACCTGAGGCAGCAATGCTTTGAAAGTAGATAGTTAATTTGCATTTATCCTTAATGTTTTGCTAATTTTCAGACTTAACAAGAAGGGCGTAATACGGTTTTAGTTAGTCCCTTAGTTTATTGGTCAAGAATACTGCTGGTACTCTTCATAGAATGATTTGGGTTTGAAGGAACCTTAAAGGTCCAACCTCTCTGCTGCGGGCAGGGACACCTTCCACTGCATGAGATTGCTCAGACCTCCATTCAACCTGGCCTTGAACGCTTCCAGGGAAGGGGCATTTTTGATATAACTTTTTTTTTTTCCTTCTAGAATATGTGAAACATCTGAAGTCATAATTTTCCAGTAACAATTAAATTAATTCTGGCCTTCCTGTTTTATTTTCAGATTGCAAAATTCTAAATGGGGCTTTGGGCATTCGTTTCATCTACACCAGGGAGGGCAGACCAAGTGGAGAAGCATTTGCTGAACTTGAATCAGAGGAGGATGTGAAATTGGCACTGAAAAAAGACAGAGAAACAATGGGACACAGATATGTTGAAGGTTTGCCTCAGTTGGTCTAGTAACTGACTAAATGTGTTCGTGCTCGATGGGTTTTTGGTTTAATGTTTTTCTGTCTCTTTAAAATGCATGTGAAGGGACAATGGACTTGTGTGTCATAAGTTGAGTAGTTTCAAGGCAAGTGAGTTTTAAAACCGTTGCGCATTCCAGAATGCATTAATTCTAAGTGCCTTTTACAGTTTTCAAGTCAAACAACGTTGAAATGGATTGGGTTCTGAAGCATACTGGTCCCAACAGCCCTGATACTGCTAATGATGGTTTTGTACGTCTTAGAGGACTCCCATTTGGCTGTAGTAAAGAAGAAATTGTACAGTTTTTTTCAGGTATGTGGGATAAAAGTAGTAGCTGTAGCAGTATTGGTCTATGCTAAAAAAAACCAAACCCAGACGCCATGGGTTGCCCGTAGTACTTCCAACTGTAAACTGATGGGTATTTTATTTAATACTTATTTTATATTAAAAGTAAACAAGCAGTTCTTTATTTGTTATCTGGCCTTGAAGGACCAGTTCCTAAAGTACTTGTTTATTAAATAATTAATTCCAAAAAGCTGCTCTAATTTATACTTTGTGGGACACAACTGTTCCAAGTAAGGATAACAGAAAACAGGTGTCTTCCTCCCTAAATTAAGAATGAACAATTTGTGTGAGAGGGTATTTCCCCCCACGGTCTCGGCTGGTTCACGCTGTTCAGTGCAGGACATAGGACACTCGTACTGCTGGGCTAAGTACAAGGAGCAGGGTCTGAGGAAGGGCACACATCGTGCCCATGGCTTCTCGCAAACATAGATTTAGTGTTGAATAAGGTTCTGGAAAAAACCCAACCTGCTG
>NW_010157762.1:2215-18009 GCF_000695765.1 Mesitornis unicolor
AGTACAGATTTTGCCCCCTCTACTTCCTAGTGGGAAAAAACCCCTTGATGTTGTCTAGTGTGAAGTTCTTGTGAATGATGAGATAATGTCTTGCATTGACTCATTCTCACTTTCTTGCAGCTCTTGTATGTTTTAGGAACTGGAGTACTACTATAGATGGCTAAGAATGAAATCTAGGATTTAGCTTGTTAGTATTTTCAAAATAGTAGATTTCTGAATGTGAACGTTTAAAATCAGCCGGAATGTTTTGCTGTAACAAGATCCGATTGAGCTTACTGTTTTACTTCAAAATACAGTAGAAGTATTTCCAGTTTTACAACTTCAGAACTTGTTTTTTGTTTTCTGAATAAGTAGTACGGTGTGAACAAGAGCAATTCCTAAGCATGTGCATTTTACGTTGTTTGTTTCTTACAAGGTTTAATAATTGAAGCTTTAGAAACTATTAATGTGCTTAATATCAAAAATGTGCCTCTTTTGTTCAGAAACTAATACTTTTGAAATTACTTCATGATTTTTTCTTAATTAAGCACTCCTAAAGTTAAATTATTGCTGAAACTTGATGTTTGCATAAGACTAATTATTTTACCTGAGTGACTTCTCTATATAAAGCTGTTGAACTTGCTGTGTTTGAGTTTATGTTAAAGTTCATCATAAATACTTTCGCAGAATTGAAGAGGTTTGTAATAATATGTGAAGTTCTTAATGCACCCTGCATTAGATGCTTTATCTGAGGAGTTGTTCGTGACACTCAGAACATTTCTGTGCTCTGCAGGGTGGGTTAAGAATGTAAACTGAATGGTATGTGATCGTGGATCTTTATTTCTCTTGACGTGCTTTTCTTCTAGTGTTCTAGAATCAACATACCATTCATTTACAAGTGTTAAAATTCTGGTGTATTTAAAGCTATAAGAAAAACTCATGACTGGGCTTGTGATGTTAATATTGCCCCCCTACTGGGGTTATTTGTCCTTGGGTTGAAGGGTTGGAAATCGTGCCAAATGGGATAACATTGCCGGTGGACTTCCAGGGGAGGAGTACGGGGGAGGCCTTCGTGCAGTTTGCTTCACAGGAAATAGCTGAAAAGGCTCTAAAGAAACACAAGGAAAGAATAGGGCACAGGTGGGGATGGATGGTTGGTTGGCTATGTCACTTTTCTTATGGTAAACAATTAAATCCATATTCTCTCTTCTGAAAGTGTTAACATTCGAGTAGAAACAGTATTTCGGTCTCAAACTTGGTGATCAGTAATGGTATTGCTGATGTGCGTATGGCACGGACTGTTTGGATTTACCCAAAACGAAAGAGAAGATTGGGCTAAGCCTAAGTGTGCTTTGGAAACTTGGTGATAACCGAGAAGTGCAAAACTGGTAGCTTGAAAGCGACAAAGTTGAGAGACTATGGCTTTAACTTCTCAAATAGCACCAATTGTACCTTTAGCTCTAAAGACATGCACAGTTCTCTTACTACCATAAGAAAATGTGATATTTTCTAAACTTGTTTTATAAGTTGAAATGTAACAAATTTTCTTACTGTATTAATCATCAATGTAATAAGCATAGCTTTCAAGAAATTGTCACAAAGGGTTTTTATTCTATTTCACTTGTGACTATTTTTCATTGAAGCATGCACTTTTTGCCTACGCTGAATCACTGAAGCATAGGCTGGGTTCACTAGCACATGCAGAGCTTTTTGTAGCACCCTGATGGGTTAAAATCTTGGTGGAGATCGGGTTTTTAACCCTCTGTTTACGTTGCCACATGAGCAAAAGTGTGCTGAGTTGAGTGGACGTCAGTCCCTCCTGTGTTTTTTGACTAACACTTTAAATTGGGGGGAGGAGGGTGGGGAATCAGTATTGCTCCCCCACCCTTAAGGTTGGGATACTGTGAAGTATAAGGAGCATGTAAACCCTTCGGTAATTGTAATTTCTTGAAAATACACTGATTTGAAAGTAATGTAGTGCTTATAATAGTATGTCATTGCCTACATAAAGTAAAGAAACCTGGCTTAAAATACACTGCCAGTTTCGAGGCTATGACTAAATGGCTTGTTTTATTGTAACGTTGTGAGGTGTTTGTGGAAGGAGTTAAAGACTGACTTCCTTCTGTGGAAACACTTGTAGGTACATAGAGATCTTCAAGAGTAGCCGAGCGGAAGTGCGCACTCACTACGACCCTCCACGCAAGCTGCTGGCAATGCAGAGACCCGGTCCTTACGACAGACCTGGTCTTACGCGGGGATATAACAGTCTTGGTAGAGGAAGCAGCTTGGAAAGAATGAGGCGTGGAGCTTACGGAGGAGGTAAGTGTGCGGAGTCCAAGAGGGAGCTGCTCACCTGAGAAGCAGCAACACTTGGACCTGGTAGTGTCTTCCCTGCTTTGTAACTACTGGTTTTTATGTGTCCTTGGCTTTATTTCTTCAAGAAGAAATGCAGTGTTCTAATGCTGGTTGTCTGCAGTGTGTTCATGTGTATTTGGATCTTTCTGTAGTTGAAATGAACATGTTGTCCAATCTATTTATAGGTTATGGAGGTTATGATGACTACAATGGGTATAATGATGGCTATGGTTTTGGTTCTGATAGATTTGGAAGAGGTAAGATCTCTCTAATAGGAATAGTAACTGAACTTACAATATGTCTCAAAAGAAACTAAAATACATCTGAAAGACCTAGAATGGACTCTTTTCTCTGCAGGGATGTCGGACCACAGATACGGCGACGGGACGTCCACCTTCCAGAGCACGACTGGCCACTGCGTCCACATGAGAGGTCTGCCTTACAGAGCCACGGAGAACGACATCTACAACGTGAGTCCCAGATCTGCCCTTCCCTTAAGTGCGTGGCTTTTTCTCGGATGTTAATGCGATGTCAGCTGCACTGCAGTTAACGAGCTTTCCGTTAGAGAAAAGGGCTCGCTGTGAAACGGAGCGGTTGCATTGGTGTGTTTTAATCTGTGTGACTGTTTCGTATGTAGTTCTTCTCACCTCTGAACCCTGTAAGAGTACACATTGAAATCGGACCAGATGGCAGAGTAACTGGAGAGGCAGATGTGGAGTTTGCTACTCATGAGGATGCAGTGGCTGCTATGTCCAAAGACAAAGCAAATATGCGTAAGTGTGACTGTTCTGGGGACGTGGCTTTACAGAAAATGCGGCACTGCAGTGTAGTGCATCTGCTGTGACTGGAAGGCCGCAGGTTTCATTGCAGCCTTTACTTGCAGTGAGACAAGCTGCGTGTAGGTTTGGTGTGAAATGCTCTCATGGCCGAATTTTCTTCTTTCAGAACACAGATATGTAGAGCTCTTCTTGAATTCTACAGCAGGAGGAACTGGTGGTGCCTATGGCAGCCAGATGATGGGAGCAATGGGTATGTGTGAACAGTCCCAACTGCACTTCTAAACAAGCACTTGCTATTTAAGGAAGCTGGCTAATTTTGTACAGCTTCTGCTTATTGTATGCCTGGCATAAAAACTCATAGAAATTCAACATTCTGTCTTAATCACACAGTCAAGGAATCAGAAGGAGTAGTCCAAGATTGGAACACTAGCACACTGGCAGGTATATAAATTTTTTGGGAATATATTTGAACAATAAATAGGTTAAATAAGCCGTGGCGGTGAATGTGGTGTGTGGTGGGACGAGTGGCTGCTGGGGGGGTGGTGGTGTGAAAGTGAAGCAGGAGATTGCTGTCCTCTTATTTTCTTTCCCCTCCCTTTTTTTGGAGACCAGAACATAGTCTCGTGATGGAGGGCGTATCTGTTACGTGTGACCTGACATTCAATCCTGGTCTTGGTGGTGAGGAAAAATATATTTGGAATTTGGAGAAACTGTCTGATTTGTTCTAGCAAACTCCAAAATTGTTTGGAAGTCTGCAATGCGTGTTTGGAACCCAGGTCTGAATGGCTGCCGCTGTTGGGTCTATAAAGCAGATACCCCTCTTGATTCCTGACTTGTCTGGTTTCCTGGAGTTTCTCGAGGGTGGTGGGGTGGGAGATGTGTGTGTGGATACGCTGCTGCTTTTGTAGAATTGTGATTAGAGAATGTTTGCAGTCGGGTGCTTTAACTGCAGAGGAGTTTTGTGGGTGTACAGAGCAGTGCTGAGGTGGAGCGCAGTGGTTATCAGTTTAGGCAGAAGTCTCCTGCGCATGAGCTGCAGTGTTGCTGTGATGCACAACCCGTCTGAGCAGCAGTAAGGCTGTGGGGGCTGGCTGCAGGTTGAGTGACTCGGTTAAGGAGTCGGCTGCCTGCGCAGGGCTGTGTGCTGTGTCAGGGGCAGCAGGGCTGTGTGGGGTCATGGCTGGAGGTTGGAGTCCCTTTGGGGGTGTGCATTACATACAGCAGCAGATCAGTCCTGCTGCGTCAAGCCCATAGAAACTGCAAAAGTAAAACCTTAGCAAGTGCAAGAGAGCCACCAGCGCTTGGCTCTTAAAGTTCTTGTTGCCTCTTGATTGTAGGAACATCTGTAGAAAGCCAGTCCCTTTTTTCACCCTTGTTATCCTTGGGAAGAGGGTTAGCTGGGCGACAGAGTGAGTTCAGGCGCTGCTAGGCAAAGGGTGGATCTGTTAGTGAGCAGACTGGTGAGCGAGCTCTTACGGTTTTTATTCTTAACTTAAAAGGAAGCCAATCCAGTTACGGTGGTCCAGCTAACCAGCAGCTGAGTGGGGGTTACGGAGGAGGATATGGTGGTCAAAGCAGCATGAGTGGATATGGTAAGAGCATTTCTTCACTGGTTTCAGCTGGGCCAGGTGCAGCTGGCTCAGCTTGTGGTACAGTGCCCTTCACTGCTGTTGAAGGGCCGGGGTACTGACTGGGCAGCACAAGCACCAAAAATTGAAGATCTGGCTGTTGTGAAATTTAGAACTAATGGAGAACTGGAGGGGAATGGGTTCGAAGCAGGGGGGTGGGTGGGGGGAATGTGGGAAATGATTTTGAAAGGGGTCGGACATGCCCATCTCCAGACTTCCCTTACCTTCTCACTGTGGAAGCTGGAGCCCATTCTGGTGTAATAGCCAGCGGGGAAGGCACATGGGGGCTGGGTGTGCTCTGCTTCCACAAAACAGCGACAGAAGACGCTGGATTCAGATGGGGGAGGAGGGCGGGGGGCAGGGCAGAGCTGGCTCTTTCAATAAACTTGATTTTGGGTGTGAGCTGTGAACTGACGCTTTGCAGTGTTGGGCACAGTAGACGGTGTTTACGAGGTGGCCCAGCAAGGACAGGCGTTGGGGGAACAGTGCTTCGAGTCGGCCTGAACCAGCTGTGAACCTGCTGTCGGTTTTCCCCCTCAGACCCCGGGAGCCAGGGCGCCATGAACAGCAGCTACTACAGCAGTGGGAACCGTGCGTCCATGGGAGTGAACGGCATGGGCGGCATGTCCAACATGTCCAACATGAGTGGTGGCTGGGGAATGTAACCAATCGCTGACTTTTGGTCGCATCTTTTTTAAAAAACAAAAAAACAAAAAACTAAGTTTAACAGTTTTGCAATACAAGCTTGTGATTTATGCTTTACTGTAAGTGAATTCAGGATTGTTATTTTAAAACCTTTCAGGTTCAGTATTTTTGAACATACAGAAATGAACATTCATCTAGGATGTAATAACCAAGTTGAGTAAAGACTATAACTGTTAAACAACTCTGAGCGTTTCTCAAGTTAGTTTTGTTGTAGGAGTGTATTTAAGCAGTAAGCGTATTTAGGTTAAAGCTGTTTGAATTATGTTAAATGTTGCTCTTATACCATATTACATCTGACACTGTTTGAATACATGTTGAAAGAAACATGCTTTTTTGTAAAGAAGCAATATAGGAGCTGTGTCTGAAATTCAAAAGTGAACATTTGGCATGTTAGTTCTAGTTTATTTCTTTTAATACCCTGTAAGGCACGTTAAAGCTTTTCTTTTTTAAGTTAATGGGGGAAACATGTTGAGACGCAATACGGCTACTTTAGGATTTTGGTCTTGGTGTTCGTATAAAATTCTGAGGCCTTGATTTAATCTTTCATTGTATTGTGATTTCCTTTTTAGGTGTATTGCGCTAAGTGAAACTTGTTAAATAAATCTTCCTTTTAAAAACTGGAACTCCTTCCTTCTTCCTCTCATACCCCCTTGTCACTAAGGCCACCAGAGCACAGTGACTCTAATACTCCTGTGTCTGCTGGGAGTGTTGGCACTGCTCCTCATGAGAGCTCCCACCCAAAAGCTGGCCTTGGGGGGTGCTGAAGAGAGAAGTGTTTTTCAGCCAGGGGCTGGGGGGAGGGATTAGTCCAGCACCAGCTGCTGTGGGTGCTGAGCGAGCAGAGTTTCGAGTGTCCCCAGCCTGTGGTGTGCCTGCAGTGCAGCAGGGTCTCAAAGCTGCAATGGGGGCAGAGAGGTAATCCCGTACCTTGTAGGACTGCAGCTTAGTGCAACCATGTGTCAATTATTGAGCTTGTCAAAGACTGCCTACAGCACTGGTTTTATAAGCAGCTTGATTGCAGCTTTGGAGCATGGGGAGTTCTGACAGGACATGGGATCTGCATTTCTCAGGGTTAGAAACCGGAGCTTCCTTCCTACAGAGAAGCAAGCACCATCACATGCTCCAGCTGTGGAGCTATAGAATCCTACACCCTGCACACTGCAGCCATGGTTGGCTTTGCTGTATTAAAAACCTGCTTCAGCAATGGGATGCTGACTGTGGTACCTCAGATGCAGCAGGGTTGCTGCCGCAGTGCAGCTCAGCAGAGTTGGGGGGAACTGAACAGGCAGCTGTAGAGCAGGATCTCACTGTGGTTTGTGCTGTTCCAAATGAAGCCTTGGAAAGAAACAGCCTGGCTGCAGTGATGTGCGCTTCAGACAGACCTGTTCTGCGTCACACGGCAGCTGCCCAGCAGTGGGTGCTGCTAAGGACAGGGTTGCCTTCCCCTGGCCTTCCCCCTTGGCTCTGGTGAATTCTGACAGCGGATCAACCTTGCTGATTGAGGCAGCGTCTGAGCATCAGCCCTGCCGCGTCCCAGGGCAGTCACAGCGGCTGGAGGCTCTGCCTGTGCCTCTGCTGGGGAGTTACCTCTGCAGAGCACCAGCACGATCTGGCACCTTCCAGGAGAGCACAGGGGATGCAGATGTTCGTCAGTTATTGTCAATGCACTTCAGTGGTCCAGCTGCAGCCCTGGGTGTGCACAGCCATACGAGAACATTCTCTCCCTGGATCCCCGACTGATGGCTGTTCAAAATCAGCACTTCAATCTTGCTTTCAGTTTTTGCAAAAGGCTTTATTGTGTAACTACCGTACTGTGGTCACAGCGACTTTCAGAACAAGTACAAGGTGTAGTTTTTTGACTCTGCAGTGAGCGGAAGGCACATTCATTGACACTCATCATAAAGCTCTTTCTATAGACAATTCATAAATTGACTTTTCTTCTCTGTACTTAAAGCAAATACAAAACTGTACACCAGCAATGGAACATGGGAGCACCTACAGTGATGATAGAGGACGTTCATGTGCAGACAGACAGCAACATCTAGAGAGATCAAATACATGTAGAAATGCCATATACAAATTTTAATACAAATATCTATAAAAATCAGAAAAGTGAACTCACTGTTTAGTTTCAAATAGAACTTCATGGAAATTACAGTCGATATACTTTTCTTAATTATTCCAGTTGGAGTAACACTAGCTTGCATAATCCCTACAAATTATTTTACACTGCTCTGTCTTCCAGTGGAAAATATTAGAGACCAGACACTGCTGCACAGAAGATGCCTGGAGTTCAGAATTTAAAAAAAATAATGGCTACTTTCCAATGTTAAAGTGGTCCTGGCAGGGTCACAAAAGCCTTAGGAGGAATTGGACGAACACCGCTGAAGGAGCAAAGTGTGACAAGTATCGCAGACACGGACAGGTTTAGGGTACGATGGCAGTGCAAGTTCATTACTGGAGCAAGTGTTGCAGAAGATGTCCCCACAGTTCCTGCAGTGATGCTACAAACAGAGTTAGAATAAGCACAGCTGCCTGAAAACCGAGCATCAGGAAGAGAGAAAATGGACCTTAAGTGTTTGGAGTCCACTGACATCATCCTCCACTTCCCAACTGGCCCAACCCTCCCAGCAGCGCTTGCCCCTGCGTAGAGGGGTGAACACGCAGCAGTGCAATTGCTGTGCAGTGGTGCAATCCCTGCCCAGCCCTGCTCGCCTCCACAGCCAGAAGCTGCTCACCCCAGGCTGGCAGGCAAACAGGCCTGGCCAGGGGCTGGAGGGGAGTTCTGCAGCTCTGCACAGCCCGCGTGCATCACCGTGCAGCCAGGCCCAGGCTTTCGGGACAGCGCACACAGGCCTGGCCCTGCAGAGAGAAGATCTGGTGCTTGGGCCACCAGGTGCCCTGCACAGGCACACACAGCTGTCCCAAACCATGGAGCAGGACCCCGGCAGCAGGCCCCTATGGCTGAAAGGCACTGCACAGCCTGTCAGCACCCAGTCCTCAGCACCCAGAGCTCAGCAAGGAAGGGAGCTGAAAAACAGCACAGGGGGACACAGCCCACAGCTGATCCCTACCAAGGGAAAACACCCAAGCAGAACAGTCTTATTTTTAGGATGGAAGATACTAAATTACTCCTTATGCAGTTATCACACCACCAAGATCTGGAATTGAAGCAGGCTTCCCTAGCAAACCAGGCAAGAACACAACTTTTTTGTCATGGAGAAAAGGAAAAAAACCCCACTGAATAACACTACCTTCCTTCTGGAGATAGAGAATTCCTTCTCACATTGCTTGCAGTGTGTTGCTTCATCATCCTTCAGCCAGGTATGACCCTAGAAAATTGGAATGGAAACCTCGCTGTACACACAGACAAACTGGTAAAATAAGATTCAAGGGCAGTTTATCAACATTTAGGTACTTTTCAAAAGCAGGATAACCGTGATGAAACTTGAAGGTGTTAAACAATATTGATGAAATGCAGAGTACCTTTAGTGCTTTATTTACTTCTTTAATATCTTCCATCTTCAACTTCGATCTGGAAAAAAAAATCCCTCTGCATGACTTCACAGGTAGCTGTGTTCAGTTTTACCTGCCATTCCCCTGTCCAGCCACTGAATCTCAACAATAATTCCCCAGTCAGCTCTCTCTTACAACTTTGAACCACTCGGTACCACCAGAAACTTTTGTCACCTTGGGGTTTGCTGAAGGAGAATATGGGAAAAGCACAATTCTGCTGTAAGAACCAAGCATTTCCTGCACTGTTTCCTGTATCAGCCAGCTTACTCATGCAAGGATCTTCCCATACTTTTATTTCATGGCTGTTGTTTCCCATGCATAGCAAATGCCTCCTAAAATTCTCAAGTTTCTTGATTTAGATAACTAGATGCACTCTGTTGTTGTTGTTCCAGACGCCAGGTCACATCATGTACAGTTCTGTTCCTAGAACTTACTGGCTGAGATGAAGTCCCATCTCTTGAAGAGCTTGCTCCTGCTCCTCACAGACCTTCTCTAACTGCTGCTTCTCATCTTGCAGTTTTCTCAGTTCCTAGAAAGTCAAGCACAAAACCAAGTTTTCTGTGTTTGATCAAGTTCGATCCTTAACCTACATCAGACTATCCAAACTACCTACGCAGTTCACAAGCTCCTTTACAAAGCCACCTATTTCTTAGACTTCATGTTCAGAATTACATGGGTAATTCTACCCATGTGTAGAACACAAACAACAAAATCATTTAATCACATTTACCAGAAAGAGAGGAAGATTTTCAAGCTTAAACATCCTTGAGCACAGCTAGAATGTCCTGTGCCCACACGTGAGCATACAGATACTGGTGTACAATTGTGCCTTCAAAATCTAAACTGTTCAATACGCGGGAGCAAATTCTCTTCGCGTACAGAATGTTCATGCTTAAAAAATAAATTGCATCCAGTTGTTTTGAATGCTTGAAAATGTGTTCTTATTTCATTACATACAGTTGAAAGACCTCACACCATCATTGAAAGCTCTGGACTTGCCATTTCCTACCCCAGCAGGGGTATCTCACCATGGGAGAGCTGATGAGCTTTTTGTCCCCAGGCATCCCACCGCAGCCTCAGCTGCTGGCTCATGCACAGCTCAGACACTTGCACAGCCAAGGCAGGGCAGAGAGCAACCTCCTCAGCCAGCCCTCGCTAAGCTGTTCTCATTGTCCGAGCCCTCTATTGCTCCAAGTTTCTTCTCCTGGCATTTCATGTGCAGATTTGTGTTCTGTCATCCAAGAGTTTGAAACCGTTCAGAGTGTGCTACAGAAGAAACACTATTACAGATGCAAACATTGCACTGGTTCTAAGTGAGCTTTAATCCTAACGCAGCACGTTTGCACTGTGCATACCTTTTTCAGTCCTTCCATTTGTTCCAATTCTGTTTTAAGCAGAGTGGTAGCATCCTTCTCTTGGTGTAGTTCTCTTTGCAAAGTCTGTCTTTGTTCCTTTTCAGATTTTAACTCCTTTTCCAGAGTTGAGCTATTTAAAAATAATTCATTCTAAGAAACCCTATAGCAGAAAAATATCCTATAGCACTTAAGGATAGCAACAGCGCGAGAATAAACCTTGTCCAAAAGAGGGCAAAAACTAGAGTGGGGTTCTGGGAAATGAAAGAACAGGGATGTTATGGTAGCAGACATCAAAAACTGTACTAGCATTTTCAGGTCACAGGAAACAAGCAGCAATGAATGGCTAGAAGAAAACAAAACCCAGTCCCGGCAGGTACAGATTTGGCCACCCGTGTTTAAACAGCCATGTTTGAAAATGACACTGCCCTGAGGTCTGAACTGTGCAAAACAACATTTGCAACAGGTATTGTAAAATCACAGAATCATTGAAGTTGGAAAAGACCTCCAAGATCACAGATCATCATTTCCTAGATCTTGCACATGCCTGTCAATACTTGCTGAACCAAATAGAATTCAAACCCACCCCTCCTCAGACTTTAGCACAAGAAGTGTAGAAAGCACTTTCTTAAAGGAAAAAAATCTGATCAGATTAAAGATTAAATCACCATTTACTATCCAGCTGTGACATCTGCTGCCGACAAGTGTCAAGCCTGCCTGCAAGCTCTTGCTTCATCTTGTTGCATCTTTCTTCTGCAGCCTGCCTTGCCTTTTCTGCGTGCTGCAACCTACAAAGTAAGGAACACATACATTTGTTGCCAATTCATGTATTCCTTACCTACACCCTCTCATTTTGTTCTTTTACATTTACAACACAGATCTCTATAAAAGCTTGAACTGGCTAGTGGAGAGAAAAAAAAAGTTGCTTTTGAAAGCAACTGTTTCTGCAAAAAATACCCTGAAATGAGAGTCATACCTATTCTTAAACTGAAGTCAACACATTTTTAAACAGCCGGCCTACGGAAAGAGCTATGGCTTTCAAATAGGTCATGTACAGCCATGCCTGCCTGGGAAAAGAGAAAAGGCAAGGGCAGAGAGTGATAAGGAGGAGAAAGGAAAAAGAACACTGTGGTGGCAAGTACGCCCAAGTATCTAGAGGTGTATGGAAGGTCAACCTATAAGGGCTTCAACTGGAAACTCTCTACTAACAACAGCGTAACTGTTTGAGCTTGTAATTTTTACCTCTCTTCCATTTGTTTCATAGAGGACATCATCTCGTTTGTTTTTCCTTCAAAAGAGGATATGGCTTCTGTTTTCTGTTGCAGTGAGCACTCTGCATTCTGTAGGAATAAGTGAATAGATACTCCAGGTAACACATTTTAGTTTTCTAAAGCACAAAGTGTTAGTGCTTAATCAAAGTCTGCCACTAGATAAAGAATGTTTAGTTTGTTACAGGCCATGCCTGGGTCTAACCGGAATGGACAAATAAAATGCTGATAATGCCAGAACAGACACTCCTCAGCTTGTTCTATCAAGAGCTGAGAAAAAAAATAAATCTTAACTGTACTATGTTTTGACCTACAAGCCAAAAATCTTCTCTTTAGAAACATGCTTGAAGAAATAAATTACCAGAATGACATGGTAAGAACATCGATTATCTTGCTATTATGATTTGAATGTAGCAACTGCACTCAGTGGACATGGAACCAGGAAGCCGAAAAAACAAACCCAAACAAATGCTGCTTTTGAAAGCAAAGGCATACCTCAGCACTGGGGTTTCACTGGCCATTGCTTTGCAAGTTTCTGTGCATCCGTGAAGGAGGCAAAGACCTGGATAAAGCCTGAACAGGCGTCACGAAACAGACCATAAAAATTGAGAGAAATTCCCTCTGGATTTCTGGCAGTCTAGTTAAACTCCTGTGTCATTAGTGGAGACAAGCTCTGTATGTGTTATGTGAACACTTCTACTCCATGACTTCCTTGTAGAAATGCCTATCAGTGTATTTTTTGTCCAACTGGAAAAAAAACAAAACGAAACGAAAAAACCCAGGAGAAAACACTACAACCCAGCCAAACAACAAAATCAACCACAAAAACATCCCCAAATCCCTGCAATATATAGAATACAGATGACAGGGAATATAAACTCTAAAAAATGCCAGGGTAAGGAAGAGACTGAGGAAGGGAGACAGGCCCAGAAAACAAGATGTTTTTCATTTTACTTCTCTAACCATCTTACTTCTGGAGAGTCAGGTCTTAAGCTACAGGGGCCTGACCTCAGAGCTCCCCCCTCCCCAGATCCAGTGTTGCCCTTTCACTGGCTATGGCACTCAGCTGACCATTTGGGTACAGCCTGCAGAAAACAGAGAAAAATAAATGATCGTTTTCTATCCGTTTAGAAAGGCTGGTAACAGTTGGTAAACTGTTAAATGTGGTGCAGGTACAAAGGCAAGAAAACACAGATGGGAATGAGAAGGCAGTTCTTGGTTGCATTAAGTTATTTTCTAAAGACATTCAGTGGTTACAACAAAGGACCCTTGCAGATACCTTTTCCCCTGTGAAAGCTCTCCAACTGTCTCAGCATTTGCTGGATGCTGCATAGCACGCCATGGGATCATACTCAAGGAAACTTCCTTTCTTTCCAAACAACCCAATTTCTTATCAGTGACGGGGGGGGAAGAGGGAAATCAAGCAAATCCTTCTAGTTTTAAAATATTAAGAAAACTGTTGCATATAAGTGCATACGCATCCCCACTGTGTGATTAACATGTAAAGGACACCACTACAGCTGCTTTTTCTGTTCTCCACTATGTACATACCTGAGATTTGTGGAACATCTGCAAGTTAATAGCCTTCACTTCTTCTAACTGTTGGCGAAGTGCAACCAAGGTGTCTTGTTTTTCATGAGTATCTTTTTCCAGAAGTTTCATGGCAATTTCCATTTCTGTTTTCATTCCAATCTGTAACTCCAACTCTTTCTCTAGTTCCTTACAAAGAGATTTCCTAGTTACTGCTATGTAGCCATACATCAGGGATAGGTATTTCCAAAGCCTACATGCTGCCACACCCCTCTCCCCAAAACTACGTATTACTCTAAGATAATACTGAGCTATGATTTTACAGAAGTGCTAGGGCTTAAATATTACTGTAAGCTAGCAAGACCAAAATACTGTATCAGCTCTTCAAATCAGTTCTGCACCCTTGCCCTGAAGTGCAGAGCTCAGTATATAACTTAGCAGCCTGTCCAGTTAAATATTCCTCCTGGCAGCTGGAGCTGGGTTAAGAGCCATAGGCTTCAGCAAGCCTGGGCAGCCTCTTCACCAGTCACTAATGAGTAGTTCACTGTGGAAGTGACTGTTGTGCACATCACATATTTTCCTCTATAAAGATAGTTGCTTTTCTTTGTGTTTTATCGTAGTCTCTGCTATAACAACCTTGGTAGGCTCCTAAACAGAGGAAGACGTTTATTTTCAGCATCACAAAGCCCAGATTTCCAGTTCTTTACAGACACTGTAAATAACAAACATCCAGCCCTTTGCTTGCAAATCCATGACAAATTCTGAAGAGTTGCAAAAAGTGCACAGCATGCATCTTATACTTGTAATGCTACCTTAAAGTAGGCAGAATCCTGTATCTTTCATTTAACTTTTTGTAGTTAATTTCCTCACCAGCCTAATTTTTTTTTCTTCTTTCAGCTGCTTCCAAACATCACTGTACATTTCATCAAGTCCCTGGCGTGACTGCTTGTAAGTATCCAATTCTACTTTTGTGTCCTCTTTTGTTACCTGTAAGAAAGATTAGCAAAACAAGCCATGTAAGACCACAAAGTTAAGCATTTAAAGCATGCCTCAAATTCTTGTGTGCTATTTCAAGCAAAACCCTACAAATAGGCAAACATTAATAAGCTGAAATGTCAAAAAATATACTAAAAATAAAGAGAAACCACTCCTAACACTTAATGCTCCCTCCCTTCTGTGAGTACTTATTTAAGCGTGTAGTAGAGAACAGCAAAACCTGGTGTCTGTGCATACACTACACAAAACCAGCATTCTACAGAATAGCACACTAAACTTCGCTTAGCATTTCAGCTCAAAGTGGTTTCGAGAGCACTAACTACAGCAGACCAAAAGAGATCACTTATTTTAAGGATCCTCATAATCTTTAAATAGGTGTCCCACCTCTACACTTTTCTCGCTCCGTTCACGAATTAATTCATTTTGCTGTTTTAACTGCTGCTGCTCTTCCTGAAGTGATCCAATCCGGTCAGTAGCTGCTGCAAGCTGTTTGTAAAGAGAACATATCTGTCTTTAATCACTGCACGAGCACACAACATCTGGAGGAATTTGACAGTTAGTAGCTCAGCCTTTGTAGCAGGTGCACTGCTCACTTCCCCTTTTGGGCCCTTCATTCTCCCCAGCAGCTGCCTGACCCTACTGCAGCCATACTCATGGTACAGTCTAAATTAACACGCCCACCAAATTTGTTCACTTGACTTCATGCTCTCATCACTTTTTTTTTAATATTAGCTACGCAAAGAAATGCATCAGTGTAAAAGGCTAAAACCCACCCCAGATCTTTGGTATTCATTCTGGTATGAACTAGAAGGCATACAGCAAGTCAGGGTGGACATTCCCTGGAGGAACCTTACAGCATTTTCAAGCAGAGATACCCCAAAAAGTATTTAAACTGAGCAACACAGATACACTCTGAACTTTTATATACAGTAATATATATAAACAATAAACCACCACCACAAAAATCAAAACAACCATTATCATGCATACTGCTGGGTTCTATTTCAGTTCCCAGCAAGGAAAGATTTCCTGAAATAAGTGTGGTTCTTTTCCTTCTCTTTTTACAAGTTCTGTTTAACTCACATGACAAAAACATACACACGTGTATGTGGACGTGGACGAGGGACAAATCATGCCCATTACAGTGGTATAATTACTTTTGGGTAGAGACACCATTGCAAGATAAAAAAAATTTGATTAAGGAAACTCATCTACCAAACAGGTGCCCAAAAGCATTTTAACACCTAACAAAATGCAGAAGCTTTCCACAGAACCTTCCCCATGTCCCAACTCTTGCCAGTCCTACCAGTCCTCCATACTTCACTAGTATCAACTCAAATATTAGCTCTAAGGTGTATTCTTAGGGCGTTTTGTTTCTGATGGAAAACTCTATGAGAAATATTTAACAGACGAGACACAAACCTCTTCCTGGAGTTTTGAATTGGTCTTTTCTAAACAGTCTATTTTGTTCTGAAGATCTGCAACCGTGCAACTGCAGCAAGGAAAAGAGATGCACAAAAACAATAAAACAAGTGCCCATGTTTAACATTTATTCCTATCCTCAGCCATACTTTTACTATCTTGTATTTGCCAACAATGAAATAGTTTGGTGAGCTGGCAAAAACAACAAAAGCAACCCAGAGGAAGAACAATTGTCCCTCTTCAGCTCTGAGAGAACCATGGATT
>NW_010157762.1:18040-21857 GCF_000695765.1 Mesitornis unicolor
CTACAGTTAGCAGCCTACAGTAGCTGGCAGCCCCGTTCTGCCGTAGTTTTTGCAGCTTTAACATCTCTCTGACGTTCAAGAGGGTAAGCGAGGCCTGCTCCTCCCACTGAGCAACCTATGAGGGAAGAACACAGACTCTCCGTTCTAAAGAATTAATTTCCAAACACATTTTTAATAGTTTTCTCTTGAGAAATTATCTCCAAAATCTTCTGTTAATCACTAGTAAGTCTCAAAAAAGTCAACTATTATTACACAGGCTTGTTTTCTGCTTTACATGTGCCATCAGAAGAGTAAGATTACAAAATGAAATTAAGATTTTGGGAAATAATCAGAAAAGGCGTTTCAATATCAGACAAAAATCTACAAGACTGACAGCAGAGACATGCAATGCCATACTGGAAAAGCTAAACAGGACAAGCGTTTGTACATTAGAACAGATGAAAATCCCACCTTAGATGTCGGTTAAGTTCTTCTACATAATGCTTCTGGTCAAGGACAGCTGTAATCCCTCCATCTCTAGTTGTAAAAGTAAGAATTTGGTGATTGAGAAGAAACTCCTTCATTCTAAAGCGTTAGTTTGTACTAGGCTTTTCAGCACGGATTTGCAAACAGAGTTGAAACTTTTCCTCTTTTTCTTACAAAAAAATACTTGTGCCTAAGGCAGACCAGAAGCTCTAGGGAAATGAGGTGCTTTTAGTTTAAAGACATGGAATTTACTGGAATACTCTTATGATTTTAGAGGCAGCAGTAAGTTTTAGAAAGTTGTAGTAGATGTCCTCTATAACAGACTTCATGTAAAATCACATATTAAGCTTGGGAAAAAATGCATTTCCTACACTTGGGGGATAAAGAATGTACCTGGATGTTCTAGAAAGTACTCACTTTTGCATTTTGTTTCACCTGGAGTCAACTTCAGTTTAACTTTCAAAAATATTATGAAAAAGTATGCAGTATACTTTTAATATTAAAAGAGTGACACTAAGTAAGCACTTCATTGTACAGCTTAAGTGATAACAGTGTTCAAAAGACACTGAAGGCAAGTCTTTCATTTAAAAAGGGAAGAACTAAAAGTGGCTGCAGATATCAGTGCTCTCATACCCATATTCCCTGCATTTTATGTATTCATAACACCTCACACTTGCATTGCTTCTCAGCAGCTAAACACTAAAGTGCCCCGAGATGCATGAAATGCAGAAACTATTTAGGCCCCTCCACTCCCTACAGGTCTGCAAAAAGTTCCAGACTCTAATTCACCAAACATTTCACCAAAAAGTACTTTTTTTTTTTTTCTTTCCTCCAGAACCATTCAGAATCACTAATTCACCATACATACTGTTTGGCGTCATTGTCCTGCGTTTCCTTAAGGTACAGGGAAAAATCAATCACTCCAACCTGAAAAATATATTTAAGATATTAACACAGCTTCACAGTGCAATTCAGCATAGCAGCAAGCGTGACTCTGTATTTGGAAAAATGTAAAAATCTCAAATTTACATTTAGAGAGACAGACAATAGCCATATTCTTCCCAACTGAAGCAAATGTGCAAGCTAGTGTTTGTCACAAAAGCATCAAAATAACCATATTCAGCGAGTTCAGTTTCCTAGCAGTTATTAGTTTTGACAGCATTCCCACAAACTGCTACTTAAGAGATGGATACTTACGTACTTTTCGGTTTTTTTTCTCTAATTCAATGGGGGAAACGTGACAAGCTTCAACACAGCACTTTCTAGACAGAATTCTGGACCCATCTCAGTAAGGTATTTATGGATGTGCTTCATTCTACTATAATCTCATAGTGACTGATCTTATTTAAGCTTTACTCTTCACCTGGGAATCCAAGTCTTCTCCTTTCAAGCAAAGGTTTGCATCAATAACATTCAGTCCAACTAGCAGACCCACAATGACCGCTCCTTCCTCCTCCATCATCAACGCATCAGGCTCATAAAATTCACTAGAAGAAATATTGTAAGGCATCACTGCACAT
This sequence comes from Mesitornis unicolor, assembly GCF_000695765.1. NCBI lineage: Eukaryota > Metazoa > Chordata > Aves > Mesitornithiformes > Mesitornithidae > Mesitornis > Mesitornis unicolor. The sequence goes on from NW_010157762.1 coordinate 20,026, forward strand.
CAAACAACCATCATGATACTTCCATCTCTGAAATAATATAAACAGTAATGTAGCCCTTATACAGCTCAGCTAATTTACTGCACTAATTTATTGCACAAGGCAGAAGACACTAAACTCTCACAGAAAATACTCTACTCATTCCTGTCAGTTCACTGCAAAAACAATGAACAACTTGCTCCTCTGCTGGCTGTAAGAACAAACTTAAAATTAAACCGGTCAATTAATGACCTCTTACTGTAACAACACAAGGTTTCAGTGATTCGGTGAATATAATCTACGTATGTCTGTGCTGTTACCTTAAGAGATGCTTATGGTCCAAGAGTACTTTGAGGTAATCTGCCAGTTTCTTTTGCATGAGTGCTAGATAAAGCCAAGCCCGTCCTCTTCCCACAGCAGTCCTAAAATGAAAAGTTGTATGTTTTGGTAAAAACAAAGCTTTTTATTAAGTAGATTTCTGCAATTCAAAATTCTCCCTTTACAAAGGGAGATGAAGGTTGTTATTTACTAAAAAAACCAAAACAAAACCCAAAAAACCCTGGGATAATGAAGTGTTGTCTCCAGAACACAGAAGCATTTAAGCATATCCCATTGCTTCAGCAAAGGGAAAGCATATTGTAAAGTCTTTCTTACTTGCAAAGCCATACATATTTTCAGCTATGACCAAAACTCAATTATTCATGCATCCTAGCATTAAAATGAGTCTCTTTCCATTATCCTGAATTAACCAAATTAAATACTACTAGCAGACACACAAAATGAGACAAAGCCTAAAAAGTGAGAGAAAGAAGAGGAAAGAATGTACCTATGAAGACTTTACAGTCATTTTTAACAAGGTTATAGAAGATTCCAAATGCTGTTTTAAATCTGACAGCATTGTCTGAATCAGAAGCACCGAGTACTTTGAGATGTCCGCCTTATCTCTTGGAGAAGTCAGTGCCTCCTACATACTCTGTTTTTTTCTTTGGGAACAAGATCTCATTAAAGAGGGTGAGAGACTACACAACGGATTCTTTTCCCCAGCAGTATAAGTGAAATGCATCCTCCCCAACATTCAACTTACTTCAACTCTGGCAGATTTTTAACACTAGTTGCTATATCTGATGCTTCTGGACAAAGTTTTTCCACTAGCTCCAGAGGACCAAAAAATGATTTGTTCTGTCCGATAAAAGTCTTCTTCACTAAAGGGAGCATACAGAGAAATTTGTGACGAAAAGCGTCAGACTTTCAACTCCATTATGACAAATTTTAGTCTGCGTTTTACTTTCTTATCAGCTGTCAACAGAAACTGGGCATTAAAAATACCTTGACAGTTTAGGAGGCAGAAAATATAGAGTACATGAGAAGGTAACCACATATCTGTACTACTGATTAGCCTCATACGGTGTATGCGATTAATATTAATGTTATACAGAAGTCAAATTGGAGACACGGCGAGACACGACACAGACTCATTTATTTGCCTCTCCTCAGTGTGGCAGTGGCGGGGGAGCTGTTGCCCACCTTTCAGCCCGTGCTTCAGGCAGTGCTCCAGCACCACGAAGAACTGCTGCAAGGGCGGGAAGTCCGAGTCCAGGGTCCGGCCCAGGCTCAGGGCCGACTGGATCAGGATTTTGATACTGAGCTTCATCATGTTCATGAGGTTGGCGCGCTCCTCCATGTTGTGGTATCGGGCACCTGGGCGGGGGGGCAGTGGTGGAGAAAGGAAAGCTGGTTTTAGAAACGCGCTCCTCCTGACCCCTCGAAACGCTGACAAGAGCGGTGCCTCCCCGCCTTGGCCTCCATCTTGCGCAGGTGAACGGCTTGAGAAGATCCAAGTACAGGGTACTGAAATA
>NW_010157763.1:0-324 GCF_000695765.1 Mesitornis unicolor
GGAGGCCACGGCCCCGCAGCTCCACAGGGCAGCTCCGGCACAGGCCTGGTTTCTCCGACAACCAGCACCCCCCACCCCCTAAGCCGGAAAACCCCCGCTCACAGGAATGACTCAGTTCCCCAGAAAGCCCTGGTGGCGGCCGGGTCCCTGCCCTCCCCCCCGCGCAAGCATCGGGACACGCCCGCCACCACAGGGCTCGACATGGCCCTGACATATCGCCCTGGGTGAGTCCTCGCTCCCCACCCCACGGCACTTCCAAAACCCCTCAAGACCCCCAGACTCTGAGCAGGGGACGCGGCTCCTCCTGGAAATGCTACGGAAACG
>NW_010157763.1:371-1337 GCF_000695765.1 Mesitornis unicolor
GCCGCGTTTTGCAGTACCGAAGTGGCGGCGCTTGCCCGTCACGTGGCGAGCAAATGTCGGGTACTGCAGCTCGAGCCCCGCACTCCAGCAGCAGAGCAGTCCTGCAGTCTTTCACCAATTCTCAAAATGGCCACCGGCCACAGAGCTGGAGAGCGGCCCTCCTGGATCGCTCGGTTATCGTCTATGGTTTTCGGAGGAGTTCTCAAAATGGCCACCGGCCACAGAGCTGGAGAGCGGCCCTCCTGGATCGCTCGGTTATCGTCTATGGTTTTCGGAGGAGTTCTCAAAATGGCCACCGGCCACAGAGCTGGAGAGCGGCCCTCCTGGATCGCTCGGTTATCGTCTATGGTTTTCGGAAGAGTTCTCAAGATGGCCACTGGCTACAGAGTCAGAGAGCGGCCCTCCTAGGTTGCTCTGGTAACGTCTATGGTTTTTGGAAGAGTTCTCAAGATGGCTGCCGGTTACAGAGTCGGAGAGGGTGCCGTGCTATGTGTGGGAAGGCAGTTTTTGAGGAGGAAAAAAACAATTACCTGATTTCCATAAATAATTAACTTATTTGCATAATTAGGTGTTAATTTTTGATTTATTAGTACTCTTTAATAAGGATTACTTTAATAGTACTCAACCACAATCCTACAAAGTCTTTATTGCCTTTCTGATCAAAAGATCACTGTGATTGGTTACACACTCTTAACTCTGAAACGGTTTGTAAAACCACTCCGGCTTGAGCAATTCAGCGTTAACACCGCGTGCAGATCTTTGGGCACAGGTTCACGGCCGGTACAGCGCCGCGGGCTCTCTGTGGCCGCTCTGGCGATGGCCGCGCAGCCGCAGCCGTGACTTTTCCTCCCGGCAGCCGCGTCCTCTTCGCGATTCCTCTTCCCCGCAAGGCGCTGGCTCTGACAGAGCTGCAGTACCGCGCTTTGCACACTGGGTGGCAGCACGAGCACGGCAGGGCGGGCGCCC
>NW_010157763.1:1658-2609 GCF_000695765.1 Mesitornis unicolor
CCCCCATTGCCCACTCACCTGATCCTCCCCTGCATCATCACTGCCTCCACCTTGACTTCGGGCTGCCCCACAGCTCTCTGGGTGACATCATCACGGCCTCACACTTCTCCAAAGTTGACCCCCTGTCCCCCACCTCCCCCTTATTTACTCCCAAATAAAGGCACAAAACAAGGGAAGTTACCCCACCTCGCAGCTCGGTGCTTTATTAAATGCTATTTACACCTGTACACACCCCACCAAAAATGTGGGCCCACATTGCAGCGCGGTCCAGCCCACAAATTCAGCCTTGTGCACCACCTGTAAAACACAGATGACAAGTCACAACATCACCCACAATGCGACACCTGAAAATTAACTGATACTGCAGCCCACCAGTCACGGCAATAATCCAATCCAAAAATCCAAGAGGCACTCTTCTGAACATCCAAACCCTTACAAACAGCATCTTGCCCTTTTTGGACTCAGCTGAGCCCCATATTTGGGTGCAGAGCCCCATGGATGGGCTCACCCTGTGTTTCGTTCTTTTCAGGAGTAATTCGGCCACATCCGATGAAACTGCTCCATTTCCATTTGAAATCACCCCAAATTAAAGGGTTTTCACAAAATCACGCTCCTTCCTCTCTAAACCAGCCCGAGCCATTGGGTGCCAGAATTAATGTGGGGTTCACAGAAAATTTGGGGACGTTTCCAGCCTGTGCAGCTGTTTATTGGAAAACAAACGCAAATTTGGCCAGCACAAAGTTAGACATAATATAGAGATTTTGGGGATGTGGTGGCTGATTGTATATGGGGTAGATTGTGTTTATATATCAGAGATAAATTATGTTGCTATATGAGATCTAGGATATCTATATATGAGATAAATGTTGGCTCTATATGAGATATACGTTTATATATGCGATCTATGATATTTCTATATAAGATATGTGATATTTCCATAAGAGATCTATG
>NW_010157764.1:0-14026 GCF_000695765.1 Mesitornis unicolor
GGCCAATGGCATCCTGGGGTCTATCAGAAGGAATGTGGTTAGTAGATTGAGAGAGGTTCTCCTTACCCTCTATTGTGCCCTGGTGAGACCCCATCTGGAATATTGTGTTCAGTTCTGGGCCCCTCAGTTCCAGAAGGACAGGGAATTGCTTGAAAGAGCCCATTGCAGAGCCACAAAGATGATTGAGTGAGTGGAGCATCTCCCTTATGAAGAGTGGCTGAGGGAGCTGGGTCTCTTTAGCCTGAAGAAGAGGAGCCTGAGGGGTGACCTCATTCATGTTTATAAATCTGTAAAGGGTGAGTGTCAGGAGGAAGGAGCCAGGCTCTTCTCAGTGACAGCCAATGACAGGACAAGGGGCAACGGGAGCAAGCTGGTACATAGGACGTTCAGTGTGAATATGAGGAAAAACTTTTTTACTGTAACAGTTACGGAGCACTGGAACAGGCTGGCCAGAGATGTGGAGTCTTCTTCTCCTTCAAAACCCGCCTGGATGCATTCCTTTTCAACCTAGTCTAGGTGATCCTCCTCTGGCACGGGGTTCGACTTGATGATCTTATTTTTACTAGCCCTTTTTTTTGGGGTGTCATGGTTCTCAGTTATGCACTGGGCCTAAACCACGACACTTGTAGAATGTAAGCTATAGATTTCATAGAGAAATACAAAAGTCTGAGTGCCTTACTTTGCAATTCAGTAAGTAAAAATGAAGGTCACTGTCAACACAATTTGTTACTAATTGTACCTGACCTCATTTATCTAAAATACTTCACATCCTTGCCTATCTTCCCATCACATCTATCCATAGATATGCTTTCATAACAGCCACTTTGACTGCAGGAAGAATGATGGGACATTTGCATTGGTGGATGGAACCATTGCACTGGTGCTGCTTCTTTGACAAATGAGAGCTGGCTTGTTTCTGTCCCTGAGGGGTGGGATAATTAATCTCACCAATAAATTCGGCCTCTGGCAGCCTGGAAACTAATAATCTTGAGTGTTAAGTCAAATTGTAGCTGGGGATGCATAACAAGACTATCTCTGGAAACTGACCAGGAGAATATCCAGCCTGCAGAACAAAATGCTCTAGTAGACATTTAGCTGCTACCTACAGATGCACCTAGAATAAAACACACTGATGTTTGTAGCATATAAATTACATTACATGACTCATTTGTCATACTCTAAATATCTGTAATTGTAGATGTAAAATTTCCTAGTTGGAAATATGCTAGACTTGAATTAAAATGTAGCATGTGTCTCAGAAATCTAGAAGTAATAATAATATGTAACTCACTAACAATATGGAATTTATCAAGGGAATGTATGTAACTCTTTTTTACAAATACAGACATCTTTTAGAAGAGCTTGCATATTTAGGATTTACAGACAGCTATTACGCAGAAATGTGGAGATGGTTTGCAATACATATGCAGTCGTGATCTTCCGTGATTATAATTTCAGAATGGCTTCAAAAGGTCCTATCCATGTATATTTCACTTCCATGCTTTTGTTAAAAGTAGGATACCCCTATTTTAAACAAGGTTTTCTGGACATTACTGTATTTTTGCCTGAGTTCAGAATGGGAGGACATGATTTCTTTCAAGTTACTCATTAACATAAAAGCTTTTATTTGGAATTATTAAAATAATCACAAAATATTTTCAGTCTATTGTAAAAAATACTCTGTATCCTTTACTCTGTAAATATAATCTGAATTTGCACTTACTTTCAGTGTATTTTTTTGAGTTACTGATACTTTTGCTAATAAAAAGTCACCAAAGAGTGGGAATTCTGTTCCTTAGTTTCAGACTGTGTGTCTTGCAGGGTACCATGCAGTTTTTTCTCAGGTTATGGAAAGAACTTTGGTAATCATAATTTAATGCAAGGAAATTCAACAGTAAAATTACATAAAAATAATCATGACCTTGCTGCAAACGATTTCTAAAAGGAAAGAAAACCTCAAACAATTTCAACTACTTTTAAACTTACGCATGTTATGTTGTCCAAGTTATTTCTTTGCTTGGAAATCCAGGAGGAAGAATAAAAACTCCTTTGTTTCTTAAAGAGCCAGAAACTACTAGCTTCATCAGTAAATTCCTAGAAGATTCATCCTGTATGCAAAGGAAAATCCACACTCAATTTCTTATCTGTGTGAATCTCTAGTAGGATGAAACAAAACTCATAATTATTATAGGTCTTATCCATGGTCAGATCTTCTGTATTTTGGTAACATTTAGTTCATTGATGAAAATTCATTTTATGATTTTATGTTGTATTAGAATCATAGAATCATAGAATGGTATTCTTTGGAAAAGACCTTTAAGATCATCGAGTCCAACCATTGAACCAGCCATAAGTCTGCCACTAGAACATGTCCCTAAGCATGATATCTACTTGTCTTTTAAACACCTCCAGAGATGGTGTCTCAACCACCTCCCTGGGCAGCTGGTTCCAGTGCTTGACAACCCTTTCAGTAAAGTAATTGTAGGACAGGGCCTGGGGAGCAGGACCCTGAGTACTGCTTAAGTCATGACCATAAAAGGGGTAAACAAGGACCTGAAAAACAGGAATTTCAACACCAACCGCCTTTCAGGTAGTTGTAGAGGGCAAGAAGGTCTCCTCTCAGTTTCCTTTTCTCCAGACTAAACACTACCAGCTTGCTCAGCTGCTCCTCATAAGACTTGTGCTCTAAACCCTTCAGCAGCTTCCTTACCCTTCTCTGGACAAACTCCAACATCTCAATGTCCCTCTTGCAGTGAGAGTGCCAAAAGAGAACACAGTATTTGAGGTGCGACTTCACCAGTGCCAATTAAAGAGGCAAAATCACCTGCCTGCTCCTGCTAGCCGCACTATTCCTGATGCAACCCAGGATGCCATTGGCCTTCTTGGCCTCCTAAGTATGCTGCCTCCTCATATTTAGCCAGCTGTCAACCAACATCCCCAAGTCCTTCTCCTCCAGGCTGCTCTGCAGGCAGTCCTCCTCAAACTTGTTGCATGGAGTTGTTGTGACCCAAATGCAGGATCCACCACTTGGCCTTATTGAACCTCATGCAACTGGCCTAGGCCCATCGATCCATCAAGTCCAGGCCGCTCTGTAGAGCCTGTCTACTCTCAGGCATATCAACACTCCCAACCAACTTAGTGTAATTTACAAATTTACTGAGGGTGTGGTTGATTCCCTCATCCATGTCATTGATAAAGATATTAAACAGAAGCGTCCCCAGTACCGAGCCCTGAGGAACACTGCTTGTGACTGGCCACCAGTTAGATTTAACTTCATTCACCACAGCTCTTTGGGCCTGGCTATCCAGCCAGTCTTTTGTCCAGTGAAGCGTATGCCAGTCCAAGCCACGCTCAGCCAGCGTTTCCAGGAGGATGCTGTGGGAAAAGGTGTTTAAGGACTTACTAAAATACAGGTAAACAACATCCATAGCCTTTCCCTAATCCATTAAGCAAGCCACCTTGACATAAAAGGAGATAAGATTAGTCAAGCAGGACCTGCCCTTCCTGAATCCATGCTGACTGGGCGTGATCTCTCAGTAGTCCTGCGTGTGCTGTGTGATGGCACTCAAGCTGATTTGCTCCATCACCTTCCCTGGCATCGAGGTCAAACTGACAGGCCTGTAGTTCCCCTGGTCCTCCTTCCAGCCCTTCTTGTATATGGGTGTCACATTTGAACCTCCAGTTAACTGGGACCTCCCCAGTTAGCCAGGACTGCTGATAAATGATGGAAAGTGGCTTGGCAAGCACTTCTGCCAGCTCCCTCAGGATCCTGGAGTGGATCTCATCTGGTCCCATAAACCTGTGTATATTTAAGTGGTGTAGCAGGTTGCAAAACATCTCTCCATGGATTATAAAGCCTTCACTGTGCTTCTCATTCCTGTCTTCCTGCTCAGGGGGCTGGGTACCCAGAGTACTCATGGATTTCCTACTGAAGACTGAGGCAAAGAAGGCATTAATTACCTCAGCCTTTTCCTCATCCCTGGTCACTATGTTTCCCCCCGCATCTACTAAAGGATGGAGATTCTCTTTAGTCCTCCTTTCATTGCTAATGTATTTATATTCTTGCAAATAATCATGATACATTGAGTAGAAATATTACCACAAATCTCTATGAGGCAGATAAGGAGAAGAAATAAGGTGCATATTATAAAGAGCTATGACTATAATCTGGTAGAGCTCTTGTGGAAGTATTATTTATAGACTTAAATCAAGACTAGTTGTGGTATAACTCAGGCTGGGTCTGACAGAGACTTTATCAGATAAAATTGAGATATACTGGAGACAAAACAGCTAAGTGTAGTGGCTCTTTCTAACCTTAAAGTACATGGAAAAGGAAAAATCATATACTGCCTGATACGTTGTCTGGAATTTGTTGGGATAGAATTGTAGAATCAGTTTTCTGTTCAGGAAATCTACATTTCTATGAAGACTACAGTATTCAGTTTAGTGGAAACAAAGTTGATAAGACATTTTGTTTTCATTTTTGGCCAGCACTGTTAAGCTATGCTCAAGGTTTTTAGCAGTTTTGAGTTAGCCAGGTGCAGAAGCTAGGAGGAGTGAAAGCCAGGGCAGTGAACTCACACTGTCCAACAAAATTATTCTATACTGTATATGTCACACTCACTATAAATTTGAGATTTTGCTGGGGATGGTTCTCTGTCTTATATCATTGGCATCCGTAGAGGGTTCTCCCATCATTCTGCTCCTGATACCTACTCCAGTGTTTGTTGTGACTTTCATGCTTTCAATGGAGCTGTGGTGTATGCAGTGTTTGTTATTTAGCTTTTGGTGCTGGGAACACACAGCTTCTAACCGCTATGTTGGCTGAGTGTGACCTTTTGTAATTTATATTTGTATTGCTATTAATATTAATTTCTTATTATTTTATTGAATATGTTTTCATTTCAACCCACCAGTCTCCTTTCCTTTTCCCGATTTCTCTCCTGGAGTTGGGTGGGATAATTGTGTGATAGAACAGCTGTCTAAAAGACAACATACATATATCATAATGCATACCGAAATGCTGGGGTCAGTAATCAAAAACACTTTCAGGCAGCAAATAAGAAAAAAACAACCCACATTGCTTTTCTTTAATTGAACATTATCTTTGAACACTCAGAACATTAGAAAGAGATCCTGTCCTAGTGAGTGTAGCTATGAACACTCAGTGAGAGGAGACAAATAGTCCTCTAACACATGAGGTTGTTCATGTGAGAACGTGCATTTGTGTGTGCATTAGCTAGTGTAAGTTCCACCCCTACTTATGAATAAAATTATTAAGCTTTTTGCAAACAATTGCTAAGTTTTGACATTATTTTTGAAAGGATAAAACAGCAGCCCTTTTGCTCCTCATAATAGGTAAGTAGAAGTTTAGTGTTAAGAGCTAATTCTCCCCTAAAATAAATGCAAACTAAAATAAATAATAAAGAATCACTATTAATAATTTGTTCTTCTAAATAATGATTAAATATTCTTCCAATTTGCCCATTCTTCACTCAAACAAAAAAATGAGGGTTCTTCGTTGTTTGTTTGGTGTATCGCACATGATAAGCAGGATTGGTGAATCTGCTGTAAGGTAAAAAATGTGATGTGTATATTTAGCCAAGAAGTAATAAATCTAAGGTTTAATATATAGAATAACAGCTTTCCTAGCACATGCAAGCAAGATGCTTTCATACCAATCTTGGCTGTCAAGAAAGGAAAGAGCAAATAAAATTTATTCTATGATCTGTGATAGTATGAACGCAGATGTGTAAAAATATTTTCCAGAAAGAAAGCTTCCTCAGCTTTGCTTCCACAAATGAGTATAATTTTAAGAAGTCACTATGTAGCTAGCAATAGTAATACCAAATAATTCAGCCCAAAGCTGGTGTTTACATGCTCCACTTCATTTTCAGTCTGGATTTCATGAATTCATTTAACTCATCCTTTTCTCTGGACAAGGAAGGGTAGAGTTTCGTCCCCATGGCTATTGTCTATGAATAAGCAACTTTAGAAGATCTGAGCTCTTAAGGGGTCAATTTTTTGGAGCAAAAGATTGTGTGTCTGACAAGGACTGAAAGCTAAGCAGTTTGTCTGAGTAAGCCCTAAGTAATTTTTCCCCTTCAGTCTGTTTCATTTTTATTATGACGCCTGAGTAATGTCTTTGCTTTATTCTTCTATAAAGCTTTTTGAATACTGATTTGAAATTAATATTCCTTTTTTTTTAGTAAGCAGTTTCAGTTACTGTCCTTATAACTTGCTCACAGGTAGTTAAGAAGGTCTTGAGTCAGCTTTATTGTAGTTATGATATTCCATAGAATCATAGACTATCTCAAGCTGGAAGGGACCCACAGGGATCATTGAGTACAACTACCTACTCCTCACAGAGCTACCTAAAACTAAACTATATGACTAAGCACATTGTCCTGATGTTCCTTGAGCTCTGACAGGATTGGTGCCATGACCACTTCCCTGGGGAGTCTGTTTCAGTGGCCAATCACCCTCGCAGTGAAGAACCTTTTCTTAATGTCCAACTTGAACTTCTTCTGGAACAGCTTCATACTATTTCTTCATGTTCTACCACTGGTCACAAGAGAGAGGAGATTAGCACCTCCTCCTCCATTGGTCTCCTTGAGGAGGTAGTAGACTGCTATGAGGTCACCTCTCAGCCCTCTCTAAGATGAATAAGTCAAGTGACCTTGGCCGTTCCTTATAAGTCTTGTCCTTGGAACCTTTCACTATCTTGGTTGCCCTCTTCTGGACAGTCTCTAACAGTGCAATGTCCTTCTTATATTTTTATAACAGTTGTGTTATTTATTGAACAGGTTGAAAACAGGACCTACTTTACTTAAAACAAATCCAAGAAGGAATTTCATGCTAAAACACTCTAAGAGATGGACTTTTTATCAGCTGTGCATGTATCAAATTAATGAAAAGACTAGCTGATTACCACTCAACTAGTATCCAGTTCATGGAAGTATAGTATACTTGGGGTATATATACCACTGAAGGTACTAAATAACATACTTCATAGTAACTTGTTTCATCACAATATGAGAAGAAGGAGGAAGCATAAGATCTGACATTGTCTGATTGGAAGAAGATGGTGAAGAGATCATGGTCTGTGCTACGTTTGTCTTCTGCATGTCTGAAGTATGACACTGTTCTGAACCATGTATACTCTTATTTCTTATGAACAGAACATCACTCATCTATATCAAATGAGAAAAGTTAGTAAAGACAGACTGATGTGCCATAGAATATTAATTCCTTTACAAAGACCGCTTTCCATTTCTTTTTTTTTTATATGATACGAATTCTTCTTTGATCTACAAAACTTCATGGAAAAAATGTTGTGGTTGCCCAATGTCAAAGGTCAAGCCAAATCAGCTGGAAAATTGGAATGTGCAGAATTGGAGGTTACACTCTTAATTCAATGTGGATTATCTCAGATTTTCAGATCCAGCCAAACCTTGCCTTACTCTATGATTGGTTAACCACAGGAATCTCATTTTCACTGCTTATATCATGCAGAAGATAGTTTTCCCCTACAATATCAATACTGAGAGATGACAGAAGTTTAAAAAGGTTTTTGAGAGTCATAATTTTAATCTGTTCAATTGCAAAAATTATATTAGTTCTTCTACACACTTTAAGACTCATAATCTATTTTTTATATTTTCATTCATGGAATGAGACTAAGTGCCATGAACACTGTTAAGATTGTCCTATCTTGGACCATAGTCTATTAGCTTTCTCACTTATTAAAGATATAGCAAGGTATTCTTTTTTTGCTATGTGTATGCTCTAACAATGCGAAAGGAGTACCAATTTTCCAGAGATGCTTTGGTGCATAAGGAAAACAGAGTAGTTACCATTTACATGAAGATACAGTGACAGTTCATGTGGATCAAGATAGGTTCAATAATTTCAGTCCAACTATATAATATTATAGCAGTTAAGAATCACGTTTACTGTTGGTTTTATGTGAGAAATCAAATACATATAGGTAAAGAAGTCGCAATGCTAAAATTCGCATGGATACACTAACACGATCACATTAAGGTTTCCAGACTGATGTATATTTAAAATTTGTAATTTGGTCTCTGTATTAATATTAGGTGTTTATTTTCACTAAATTTCTAAGAAAAAGAAAATGGAGATGGGAGAGAAGACCATTTGCGAAAGGAGGAAAATAAAAAGGAATTAGATACACAGTTTCAAAACCATGAGTAAATAAAGCTCCCTGAGATTGCAATGAACATGCAGATGCTAATACCAGCCTAGGTGCCTAGGTGACTTAGGCATCTTCTGCTCTATCCTTTTCTGTTCAACACTCACATAGTGAGTTCTATGTTTGTAGTCCCACAATTTTTTCCTCAATTGACATTTTAAGGGATTTCTGTCATAATATTGCTAACACAAAACATGAAACTATATCATGTGATGGTCAGGGGCTGTCTCCTGACAAAATGTCCTTGGAGTGCAGTAGGAACTAGTTCTTCTGACTCTCAGTATCTGCCCCATCATTAGCACTGACTGAAGCACAAAGGACTTAATTTATCTGCTCCATCTATTTTGTGAGCCTCCATATCATTACAAAGAATGAAAAAGAAAGGTAAATGTAACATCTGCAATCATAGTTCAGAACAAAAATTATAGTAAACTAGGGGCAGGGTAGTGGTTTAACATCATAGAATCACAGAAGTATAGAATGGTTAGAATTGAAAGAGACCTTAAAGATCATCTAGTTTCCAATCCATGGCCTGGGGAGGGACACCTTACACTAGATGAGGCTGCTCAAAGCCCTGTCCAACCTGACTTTTGAACACTGAGCAACCTGTTCCAGTGCCTCCCCACAATCACAGTTAAGAATTTCTTTCTAATATCTAGTCTAAATCTACCCTCTTCCAGTTTAAGATCATTCCCTCTCATCTCAGCTTTCCTGCAGACCCGCTTCAGGAATGGGAAGACTGCAATAAGGTCCCCCCTTCCTTCTCCAGACTGAACAGCCCCAAATTTCTCAGCCTGTCCCCATAGGAGAACATCTCTCTGATCATCTTTGTGCCCCTCTTCTGGACCATTACAACAGCTTGAAGTCCTTTTTGTGTTGGGAGTTCCAGAACTGGAGACAGTACTTCAAGTGAGGTGTCACGAGAGCAGAGGGGCAGATTCACCTCCCTCAACCTCTTGTCCACACTTCACATCCATGATGTTCTGGCCATCATAGAATGGTTTTGGTTGGAAAAGAACTTTAACGTTATTGAGTTGACCATAAAACCAGCCGTAAGTCTGCTACTAGAACATGTCCCTAAGCATGATATCTTCTTGTCTTTTAAACACCTCCAGAGATGGTGACTCAACCACCTCCCTGGGCAGCTGGTTCCAGTGCTTGACAACCCTTTCAATAAAGAAATTTATCCTAATATTTATATAATAAATAATTCTAAACCTCCCCTGGCACAACTTGAGGCCATTAGCCCTTGTTCTGTCACTAGCTATGAGGAAGAAAAGACTGACTCCCACCTCTCTACCAACCGCCTTTCAGGTAGTTGTAGAGGGCAAGAAGGTCTCCTCTCAGTTTCCTTTTCTCCAGACTAAACACTACCAGCTTGCTCAGCTGCTCCTCATAAGACTTGTGCTCTAAACCCTTCAGCAGCTTCCTTGCTCTTCTCTGGACAAACTCTAGTTAATCTCAATGTCCCTCTTGCAGTGAGAGTGCCAAAAGAGAACACAGTATCTGAGGTGCGACTTCACCAGTGCCAATTAAAGAGGCAAAATCACCTGCCTGCTCCTGCTAGCCGCACTATTCCTAATGCTGGGTTCTTCCACCTGCCTATGGAATATTTTATCTATGTCTTCATTCTGGTTAGGTGGTCCATAACAAACTACCACCATGATATCTGCCTTGTTGGCCTTCCCCTTGATTCTCTTCCATGAGCACACAATGATTGGTTTGATTTGGTTTGGTTTCATTTTGTTTCATTTAATATAGTTTGGTTTAATTTTCGTAGGGAAACTGTAATATATTCAGCCTCTGGTCCATTCAGTGCAGTATCCTTCCTCCAATAATCATCAGATGATTATGAAAAAGTACCCCTGTAACAATTGAGGATATTAATCAGAATGTATTTTGCCATTTGAGGCCATTCTGCCTTTGAAGTCTTCTTTCTGATAGATGTTACATTTAGCCCCTTTGTAAGCGCAGGACATAGAAAGGCAAATTCTTTAACCTGTGACGATATTTGTCCACTCACGCTGATGGGAACTTTCATGGAGGTTGCTGCAGCTGTCATACTATTGGCCTTAAGCTGTATAAATCATCGCAGCATTTCAGACTGTATCTGCAAAATGATGACATAGAATTTCTTATGTTTAATATTCTTTGGATAATTATATTGCATCTGCCAAGATCATGCTATTTGTAATTTACACAATGACCTTTTCATGTAGTTAAAACCTTTTCAAAATAGTTTCAGCACTTTGTTTTACATTTCATTGTATCTGTCCCTGAAGATAATTGAGATATTTTGTCCTCTGTTTTTTTTCCTGAAAGTTTAAGTTTCATGAAAACATTTTTGCAAAGTATGTATCTCCCTACTTGAGCTTGGTATAGGCTTCTTTTATGTAGCCACAGTGGTTGCATTCAAATGATTCTTCCCTCCTTCACTTTCTGTGTTTTCTGACATAATCAGGTTATGATTAATGAATGTAACCTTAATTCAAGTAGGAGAAAAAAAAATATCCAAAATTAGTTGAAGCAATCTATGTGTTAACGTCAACCATACTCAGCTGCTTCTGTTGGCATTAATTGCTGCATTGTTTGTTTTTAGCTGGTAAACTAATTTTACATTTGTAACATTGAGGGGAAGATGATACAGGAAGGATAATGCATGAAGAAATTTTGTAAACTTTTCTTTCCAGATCAGAAAATTCGCTCAGCATAAATATAAATCTACCTACCTGGCCTCCTGCTTAATATCAATGTCATTGATATTAGTCACAGGCATGGTACTAGATCATAGTAGGTATTGACTATTGTCTAAACACTGTGGATAGGTGGCCTTTAAAAGGGCATGCAGAGGGGAATTGAAGTGCTCTTCATGTGGAAGTCTGGAAATATTCACAGCTGGGAGCAAACAAGGCAGTAGTTGTGACAACCAACATTTCCAATGTGGAAACTGTCAAGAGCTGAGTGGCTTTAGATGTAGAAATCAGACAAAATCTGAGGAGAGCCAGCAAAACAGCTCAAAGTATTAGTCTGCCTGTGTCTGAAGGTGATGTTGCTTAGCTTAGAGACAGACAGCACTGAAGAGTGTGTTAATCCCTAGTTCTGCAGGGAAGTGAGTTATTTCCAAAGAAGGCTGACATAATTTGAATTTGCTTGTTTCTGTCCTTCAGGAAGGCTGTTTGTCTTATGGCAATGAGAAAGCCCTTGAGGTACCTGAATGATTGATTTGAGTTATGTACCCAATGGTCTTATGGAAGGATCCAGCAGAGAGCACTCCCAGAGTGCTAGTGAGTGTGGATAACGGGGATCCTGCAGGTCATTCTCTTACAGTCTTTACGATTCATCACTAGGGTGAATAGCAGCTTCTGTAGTTAGCCTTTGCCAGTGTATGATCTAGACATTTGGGAAGCTGAGGAAGGTCTGAGCTCGCACAGAGAAGACGTTTGAAGCCCCCTCTTCTGACAGTCATTTGTATGCCTCCATCTTTTAGGTCACTCACTTGATGTGAGTCATAAGAAAATAATGCTATGGTGTGTTGAAGAAAATTTGAAAAATAAATATGTTTTCTTTTTGCTTTATTTTTTCCTCATGAAAACTTATTTAGAGACCAGAAGCTGCAGCATTGACTATCTATAGTTCAGTGGCTAACATCTGGAGCTCAGCTCCTCAAAATGCTGCCATTTATTTTAGTGCTATCAGAAAAGCTGTAAAGCATCAGCCCAAATTTGTGTGCATTCCTCCTAATTGCCTGTTACTTTGTTGCAATTGAAGGTTTCAAAATGCCAACTCAGATTCACATTATGCATTTCACTATGTCTGCACACCATCTAAACCAGGAATTGTTTCAAATTGCCTACTTTTCAGTTTCCATCTACATAGGTACAAGATTGCATGCTATTCCACAAATTAACATTTTCTAACCTGCTGATCATTTGCAAGGGTGAAAGGTGAATGCTCAATGATTTCCACCACAGTTAACATAAACATTGACCTGAGCAACTGCAGTGCTCCCTCTGTGCCATAACATAGCCATAGATTTATCATTCCTGCCTCAGCTTTGCTCCAGGTGCCTGATTAAAAAGTCCAGACCAATGTCTGCTAGTATCTACTTTGATTTTCATTTTGGAACACTTTAACAAAACCATACTCATACTCCCTGCTGATCATGTCCTTTGTGACATTTATTGTTTGAGTTTTCCTCTTAGTGTGGCACTAATTGCATAATATACCCTCTGCATGAAAGGATAATCTGCATCTTCCCCATCACTCTGCTATACTAGGTATGTTTTTCATAATGTTGCAGATATAAGAGGAAAAAAAGCAATCTCAGAAGTCGCTGGGATTTTCCAGTTGCCTCAGAAGATTAATAAAATTCGCCATATGTTTCTCCTATCTGCTGGGAACCAGGCTTCGCTTTTAAATCCATGCAAGAAGCTGAAGGTTTAGTGTGATGATGTAATCTAGATGAATAGTCTACTAGAGTTATTGCTATTAATCATGGCTTACTGTTGGTCTGTTTAAAACCACATGGGGCACAGCACTAGTACAAAAAACATTTATCATGAAAAATTACATTTCAGAAGTAAAGACATATTGAACTTGCACATGATTGAAAAAAAAAGAAAAAAGAGAAATATTAAACTACTCAGTATTGCTTAAAATGCGGACACTTTAAAATAAATGACAAGGTTTAATTAATCTCATTACCTACACAAAAATTATAAGAATAGAAGAAAGCATTTCAGTGCCTAAGAAATGAAGGCATTTATTTATAAATGGATGCATGACAATATTTATGTTCAAGGTTTATATGTTTTTTCAGCCTGTGTAATTTCATGTATTTTAATACTACTACAAAAAGTTTCATTATGTATCAATGTTTGATTTTAATTTTGAAGAGCTTGGTATCATAATACTCACAGAATACAAACTTCCAGGTCTGATATAAATTTATTT
Source organism: Mesitornis unicolor (assembly GCF_000695765.1). Classification (NCBI taxonomy): domain Eukaryota; kingdom Metazoa; phylum Chordata; class Aves; order Mesitornithiformes; family Mesitornithidae; genus Mesitornis; species Mesitornis unicolor. The sequence goes on from NW_010157764.1 coordinate 13,169, forward strand.
GCAGGAGCTAAGCCAGGTCTGTAAAGATTGGTACAATAAAAATATAGAATAATTTAAAATATTTTATTTTAGTAGTAGAAAGTAATTCCTTCTAAGGCCTAGAAGCAACGTTAAGTAACATTACTTCCACTCCTCAATATAAAAAGACTATAAATGTATTCAGCAGCTATATGAGTTTAAGAGGAAAAAGTAACATCATCTATAAACAAGAAGAGGTTAAAAATATCTGAAGCACAGCAAACTGCTCCCCTACTTCAAGGTCTACACTAAGTTACAGAATTGCAGAATCACAGGTGCTCTTTCAAGGTCCCTTCCAGCTTCTCACATTCTGTGGTTCTGTGTGACTGACCTCCTCTCATCAGTGCATCCAGTTATGTCATCATAAAAGGCTATCAGATTGGTCAAGCATGATTTCCCCTTAGTGAATCCATGTTGACCACTCTTGATAATCCTTGATTCCTTGGTATGGTTTGAGTTGGCACAAGCTCTTCTATTACTTTTCCACGGATGGAAGTGTGACTGACTGGTCTGCAGTTATCTAAGTCGTCCTTCTTGCCCTTTTTGAAGACTAGAGTCATGTTGGTTTTCTTCCAGCCCTCAGGCATCTCTCTGTATCATCCGTCACCAGAGCACTCACTTTGTTCAGTAGTGTGCTCGCATTTCCTTTAGTCTTCCTTTTGCCTCCAATGTATCTGAAGAAGCCTGTCTTTCTGTCCTTGACCTCCCCTGACACGTTTAATTCTGAGCAGGCCTTAGCTTTCCTCATTACTTCTCTACATCCTCTGACAACATTCTTGTATTCCTCCAAAGTGGTTAGACCCCTCTTTCATGTTCTACAAACTTCCTTCTTCCACTTGA
>NW_010157764.1:14057-14616 GCF_000695765.1 Mesitornis unicolor
TGAACCATGAAGGTCTCCTGACTCCCTTACTTGATTTCTTGGTCATCAGAATGCTCCGATCTTGAGCTTGAAGGAAATGGTGCTTGAATGTTAGCCAACCCTTCGGGTTCCCCTAGCCTCTAGTGCCCTATCCCATGGAATTTCTCCAAGCAGTTCATTGAAGATAGCCGTTTTGAAGCCTAGACTTGTGATCCTGCTTGTTGTTCCGTGCCTACTGCATGTGATCCGGAACTCCACCATCTCATGGTCGCTACCCTCAATCTTCACATCCTCAAGTTCACATACAGCAGTGATCAGATTTTTTTCTTTAAATACAGTGGTCATATCTTTTATCCATTAGAAATATTCAGATCTTCCCCTGAAATATTCACCTTTCATATATTGCATGGACAGCAGGCTCGAAGGTGATCTGTGCATTTGGAGGTATTTTCAACATTGACTTTTCAGGTCCATAGAAATCACACAGTTTTAAGATTTTAAAAGGAGTAGCAGGGTCAGGTGATCTTTTAATGATTTTGAAAGTCAAAGTATATGAAAATCCTCGTAAATTCAAATTATA
>NW_010157765.1:0-729 GCF_000695765.1 Mesitornis unicolor
CAAAGTGAGAGTAATAGGCAGAAACGCCTATTAAGCTGTAAAAATTCAATAAAAGGTGAAAATACAAAACTCAGACTAATGGCTAGAAACCCCTAAACACCCAATATATGTAGCAAAAGCCACAATATCAGCCACAAAAACTAGAAAATCTCAGTAAGTCTCTTTCTTAAGGATCTAAAGTCCATAATGAGTAGATATGTCAAGAAACTTATAAATTTCCACAAAATGATGGAAAAGGAAGAACAGTAGGCAGAAACAATTAAAAAGCAAAAAAAAATAGAGAAAAAAAGAAAAACAGAAAACACAAAAGTTATGCCTAGAAACTCTTAAATAAACAATATATGTAGGTAAAGCTCCAGTATCAGCCAGAAAAGTCAGAAAAGTAGAAATAGTACCTTTTTTAAAATGTTAAAGACAAAAAAGGACAGACATGTCAAGAAACCCTTAAATTGCCAAAAAGGAGCGGTCCCTCAAATGGAAACGATCAATCTCTACTACCACACCAAAGATGCTAGGACTAAAAACAGGTGCTGGTCTTATCTTATCTGAACGTCTAGAGATGAAGGCCCAGCCGTCCTGAGATGTAGGCCCATACATCCCGAGATGTAGGCCCAGCCATCGCAAGATGTTGGCCCAGCCATCATCCGAGGCCAAGGACCTGTGAGCCCGCAAAACCTCTTAATAGAAAAGGTAGGACACTTTGTGTCCTATCACCGATACAGTGGGAGT
>NW_010157766.1:0-16161 GCF_000695765.1 Mesitornis unicolor
TCCGGCAGATCTGGGGTTCGTCGTCACGGCCAGCTGCTCTCTGCCCCCGCCAGGGCCGGCAGGTCACCTCCACGGGGCCGTGTCCTGTGGAGCTGCCCCCATAGCCGTGCCACACTCTCGGGGTGCCCAGGGCATGAACTGAGGGCAGCTTCGGCATGCTCCAGACACAGAAACCCTCACATCAGTTTGCTTCTCACTGAGGTTTTTGCCTGCTGTGAGGACTCGGGCACAGCCGTGCAGCAGTGGCCTCACAGCAAGGCCTGGGGAGCGCCTCATTTAGGTGTTTGGTCCTCACTGTCCAAAAATGAGAGCTGGACCAGAGACTCTATGTATGGCATCACCATCTCTCCGTACTGCCTGGCAACCTGTCTGCCAGCTAAGATTCCCAAAGTGAGCAAAACCTAATCACCACCATGAAAAACCAGGCTCATAGAAATAGCCTGCAATCATTTGCTTTTAACACAACAGGCAAAGGCAGAAGTTGTAGGAGAAAGTGTGAAGAACCTTTTTATCCCAGCTGATGAGCTGCTTATGCACGTTTCATGGGTTGCAGATGACAGATGGATTGTACACACTCTGAGAGGCATTCACTTCACCTGAGAAACTTTAGTGCAGATTTGGTAGGAAGGAAGTTAAAACATGCATTTCTTGGAAAATAGGGTTTAGTTAAATCCAGAGACATAGAAAGGGGAAAGAAGAGAGACCACTACACATATTTTCTGTACTGTTTTCAAAATAAGTTCAGAAGGGTCCTCTTTCAGCCCTTGTTATATAGCTTCAAAATTTGGAGTGACATTACTCAGGCTTTTAAGCAACAGAAGATGAGACACACACAGTATGTAAATGAGCTCATTCTTCCTCTTTCTAGCTTTGGTCTCAGATTCAACACTAAAAGTGTTATTTCCTAAGAGTAAGAAACAGAGTTACACTTTTTAAAATGTGCTCAAAGTTTTCTCACTTTCTTATGGTTTCACTTTTTTCCCCCCAGGAAAACAGGACAGGTTTTTATAAATTTTCAGTTGGAAAATTATTATGTGAACCAAAAAGAATTTCCTGCAAAAATCTTCTTGAGTCAAGTCCCATTTTCCACTCAGTTCTGCTTCTATAGATGCCCAAGTCACATTCGCAAAAGGACCTAATTTAAGCAAGACAACAAGGAGAATATTTTTTGATGCCTTATAGGCAGTACTTAAATATCAGATGTCAGAGTTGTTTTGCCAAATCAAAGTAAAACCATTTCAAAAGTGCCCTTTTATTATTTTGTTCTGTATTGGTAATAAGGTAGCTAAGCACACCCAGGATACAAAGTGACTGAGTCACTCGACCATTTCAATGCTTTCTCTACACAAAAGTCATTGCCAGAGTACCATCACAAAGGAAAGTTTGTAACAATTCAGTTGTTTTTTTAGCTGAATATGAGTTTTTCTGCAAGAGTAATGTCCAGCAGGCATGGCCAGGTAGCATTACCCTGCCTAACAGCAGCTGCAGGCATGCACTGCACAGCCAGCTCACTTCACTACTCAATGGATCAGCAACACTTAGGTGAAGTGTCTTCAGCTTCTACCTTTCAGACCAATGTTTGGGCCTATTAACAAAGCCTTTGCTTGCATTGAAAAGTTCCTTCGAATGAGCAAATAAGTAACCATTCAATTTGTGTGATAGTAGGAGGAAAGAGGTTGCAGTCTAAGAGCTATATGGAATAAAACCCAGAAGTCTTCCAAAGTCAACAAGGTTTTGAGTGAATTAGAATTAGGATTAATTAGTGCAAAGCAAGGCACTAAAGAGTAAGTAATATGACTCACTGCAATTGGTGTTACAAACAGTGATTCCTGCCTGTGAACCTTCAACTCTTGCATGCACACACCATAAACAAGTTACAATCAAAAGATTTGGAGGTTTTTCTGTAAAACTCCTTCCTAAAACTCCTTCCAAACACTGAATAGCAAGTGGAAAACATGCCAAGATATTATATTTGCTAGTAGCCTTAAAATAAGTAGATCCTGAAATTAAGTCAATGGTAAATAAGCAGAAATAAGCAGAAGTGCCATGAGGAAGTCTGTATTGCTTTCTGTTTGTTAAGAAGGATGCCTTGGATTGTTAGGCAGTTGTCATAACATGAAGGATATCCTTAAAATTCTCTTCATCACTTGAAGTGCCTGGTATTTTGGAGATCATATGAAAATCAGTGTAAAAATATTCCCGAGGCAGTATGTGAAAACGGTGTCGTTTGTCCCCAGTGACAGCAGATGGTGCTGATGTTGCGCTTGATACCTCCTTGGAAGCTGGTATGCAGGTTATCAATCCCATGCTAACTTGTTTTTTTTCTCATCCACTATCCTTAAGGCAGACCTTCTGGTACTAATTTGTCATCATCATCACACTTCAGAATCTACTGAGGTTATATATGAGTTTATAGTCTGAAGATGAGGTTCAGACATCAACAGCAAGCCTCACCATGTTAACAGAGACTTAAGAATTCATCACATCCCGACTGCTGAACAAGGACCATTAATACTTAGAGGGCCCAGGTATCTCAGGATATGATACTGAGGGTGCTCCTTGTCAAATGATTGCTGACAAGAGGCGGTGCTAGCTTACACCAAGTTCTGGCAAGCAGAAAGATAACAAGAACTGGTCACATAAAACTGTCCTAAAAGCAATAAATCAGAGGTTGTCTCCATTTCAGTAAAAGAGAGAGGTAAACAAAACTGTTCTTTAGACAGATTTCTAGATTGCCAACAGAAAACTTGCTTAAACCAAAGAGAAACCTTCCTGGCTAAGGAGCACAGAGACTTGAGTATCAAGGGCACACTGGACTGAATAGTTTTCCAGAGGGGATGTAGTCAATGTCTGTGTTACCCAGTTGGATAAATTAAGAAAGGTATAACAAATTATGTTAAGAAAAAAAATTACCCTTTTGGAAGTATGAGGGATCTGAGTAAGATTTACCACAGTATTGAGCTGCTAATTAAAATAAGTTTGGAAAAGAGTTGTTGAACATATTTTGATGAAAATTTGTTTCCATTTTGCAGTTGCAAAGTGATGAGAGATTTCTGGGAACCAAGGCCTCTAACTACCTGCCTGAGAGAAAATTATGTCCTACCTTTGTTAGATGCTCACAGAGCAGAGATCTTGAGGTATGGAAACATCTTGATTTTTCTTCCTGTATTTCTCTGGTGTTCTCTCTAGCTTTTCAGCCACTACCCCGGAAAGATCTTGTTGCCTGCTCGGCCCTATCAGTACTCAGATGCTTCTGAGCAGGTTAGAGGAACAGTTCTCACAGTGGTACAAGGCAAACCATGGGGGCTCTCTAAGTGACTGATAATCGTAGTAGGTAGCAGTTCCCATTTATGAAAGGCAGCTTTGATCCTCAAGTGTTTCTGACAGGAGAGAGGGAGAGGGAGAGGGAGAGGGAGAGGAGAGACTCAGTTCATGTGGGTGTCCTCTTCATATCATTTCACACTGCAATGAGCAACGGTTGTTTCGATTCCAGTATGAAATGTTGTTGAACTGGGATATTCTGACAGTGAGCACACAGCTTCTTTTTAGCTGTATAAAGCACAGATTGTTAACATGTCCTTCAGAGGATGTTCATCTGGGAAGAAAAGTTCCTGCTCCTTTGCTGGGGTTTATCTTAGACAGTACACTTAGCATCTCAGTCTGACAGTCTGCTCATCAGACATCTTCCATTTCATTTGTCTTTGCCAGCACAGTGAAAGTGGTTGTGGACATGTAGAGAGTGAGATTTGGAAATGACTGTCCACTATTCCGCGCCAGATAAACCTCAACACCTCAGATGTTAAGAAAAATTACATCTCCTACCCAAACAAGCAAGAAAATAAATAAATTAAAAAACAACTGAACCTGCTCCTTATGCGGCTGCATTCTGTTGCTGCAAATGTGCTGCATTAGCTGGATAAACTGATGCAAGATGGAATAACATCCTTATATTTTTCTGGCTTTTGTCTATTTGTACCACAACTCCTCTGGTACTTAAATTTCTTTTATTTCCAATGTTAAATTTAGTAATAATGATGGCCTGGTTGGCAAGCATACATAAGTAGACTAAGGATCTCTAGCTCAGGGAGGACTTTGACTGCCAGCTGTCAGTCTCTGGCTTGTAAAATATTTTTATTGGTTTAAAAACAGAGGGGAAAAAACATAAGAAAACAAAAAAGAAAACAAGTGCAGCAAGGGATAAGAGCATTTTAATAAATTATGTGACTTTTCATGTAACATAGTGTTGACTTCCAGAGTTGCCAGCTTTAATGTTACCTTTAGCTTTATTGAAACAGTGCAACTCACAATTGAGCTCTTCAGCAGTATACTGTAGTAATTGCCTGGCTTTGCTGTTCAGTGGGCAGATCAAGAGCTGACCCACTAGGTCATCCATCCCAGGCCTTTCTGCTAAGTTTCTCTCCTCAGTGTGTTCTCCCTTTTTCTGTGCACGTTAGGAATCTGTTTTGGCACGCCACTGCTACAAAGACTGTCTCGGTTAAGTCTTCCAACACACTGGAATCCCATATCGGCTTTGGGGACTGCACACAATGCTCAACTACGTTTTGTTTACCTTGGCTAAACTCCAAACCAGCAACAGAACCTCTGAGTTCATTGCCAGCTGCCAACTGTGTGCCTAAATAATTTTTCATCCTGAGATCCCAAGAGTCTGGATTAACAGACTGCCAAAATGCCACTCCGATGTGGTTCTTTCCAAAATTTCTCTAGCAACTTCTATTGTTAGCATGGTACTTATTACTATATTGCTAGTACCAAACTGCTATAAGTTATTGTAAAATTAAGTCATGCAAAAAGAAATTATGGCTTTGTATAATTACGAATTGTAACTATAACCAAGGCTTCAGGCACCTGTTGTAAATTACTCCTCTCAGGTGGTCTGGGAGACAGGGCAAGGTTTGTAACATTCTCTCCTGGATAAGGGCAATTAAATATACACCTTAAAAAGCAAACATATTTCAATAAAATAATTGCTGACAGGTTCAGCTCTATCAGCTGTGAGTTCCTGAAATTCTGTGGCATCTCCATCCCCTTTCCAGTGGAAATAAGTCTCTGGTTTCACTTCAAAAACCTAATATTCAGGGACTCGGGTCAGACTATATTTTTTATATAGTTGAACCTATAAGCTAAATTTTCAACTGAAATGTATTCTGGTTTTGGTTTTGGTTTTGGTTTTTTTTGTTTTTTTGTTTGTTTTTTCTGTTGGGTACACTCTTTGAAAACAGGTCAGTAGTATTGGGATACTGACTTCAGCAAACCAGTGGTTTATTTACGTAGTTTCTGAATTACATAGGTTAATTCATATCCTAAGGCTGTGTTCTTACAGTTAAGCTCTTTTAAAACTTAATGTGTTGAAGATACGGAGTTTGTACATAGTAGATGTCCATAGTAGATGTTCCTCTATTTCAACTCTTCCACTTCTTTAAGCTTCCAAAACCCTTTCTTGATATTCAGGTGTAAGTATTGGTAGAATAACTTTGTCCACCCACAGGATACAAAATTTTGCCCCTCACAGTAGACACAAGTCCATTTTAGCTTCTCTTGGAGTCTGTGTGAGTCTTCAGTCCTGCAAAGACCTTGGAACCACTGGATACCTGAGCCTGCTCAAAGGCCCACTGAGACAAAAAGGACTCTAAATTTCACCAGGAGATACAAACTTGACAACAAAAGAAAAGAGAGGAACAAAACACAAACATATGTACAAGTGGAGCTATGCTGGGGACTATCAGCCCAAACAAGAATAAAATGGTAGAAGACATTTGTCAGTAAATATATCTGTAGCTGTTTCATTAGTTATATCTTTCACACAAAGAACCCAGTGTAGGAGATTCATCTATTATTTTTAGCCTCGTCTCTTTCTTTCCTCTTTATTTTGTTGAAATGCATTTGCTCTGCATTGCACACCACAGAACATTCTGGAGTATGTGTTGCCCATTACTGTGATTATGTGAATCCATATTTGATAGCTCTAGTTAGATTTCTGAAGAATAGTTTACAGAAGTGCTAGGTACATACCTCTTATCAGCTATGCAGTCATCCCTAGAAAACCAACCAATTGCAAAGGAAATAACAGATCAGAGTTTCCTAAGAGAAGAGAAAACTGAATCAGGGCTTTTAGAAACCTGAGAGATGGTACATCACAGGTTAAATAATAATTTTGTTACACCTTTCACCTCTCATGACCAAGAATGGTGCAAAATGTGCTAAGGATGCAAAGAACTGCAGGAAGCCAAATTGCAATGTGTTAGGAAAACTCCTTTGTCTATTTCCACCCGAGATCCACCTGAGTTAGGGCATTACAAAGCTCCTTCTTTGTTGATGAACAGTGAAGTCTATTTTGCCCCATGAGAACATAACAGTATGAACTGCCTTCAAGAGAAAACTCTCTACAGTCATGTAATCTTTTCAGGCATTCGGCATCAGTCTGTATTAATAAATAATCTTGTGAACTCTTCTCATTATTCACTTAAGGTTAGAAGCTCCAACACTTGAAGCAGAGAACTAATCTGCTGATTTTGAAAAAGGGGGGCATTTTTCTGTAAGTGATGTAATTCCTTTTATTGCATCCCTCATTGCTACTTCATACAGCAAAGTACTGACATGCAAAACATTAGAATTATGATCTCTAGAAATGTCACTTAAAAAAACCCTCCCTTCTCTTAAAACTTATAGTTTAAAAAACTAACATATCCTCAAATACTGTGAGATCCACACCTTACCACATAAACCACATAGGCAGAGCCATCATATATATTGCATGATTAAACCTAAGTAAAGCAGTTCTGCTAAAATCACTAGACATACTTAAGGTTAAGTGTGTGTGCTAGCATTTACAGACCTCAGGCCACAGAGTCCTCCCATGTGTGCCCCAACAACAGCTTAGCTACTGTCCATGAGAGCTGGGACAGGCTTCAGTAAAAGATTTAGACATCTACAAGTCAGGAGAAGGATGCAACCAAACAACATTGCACTGGACACCAGATCTCGATACATGCCAAAGGTAAAAAACATTAATAGAGACAATTGTATGAGTCAAATGCAGTGTTTTGGTAATGTCCTTCATTTGCCAGAAAGGAATCTAAAGGCTGAAGTGAAGAGATGCCTCCATACACTGGCAGTCACATGCTGTTCTGCCCATATTTGGAGCAGCACCAATTTCACCACCTGGCCTAGGATGCTCTTGGGACAACCTGCCAGCACTGAACAGCCAACCACCAACACATCTGAACTGCTACAGACCACTCCTGACAGCTTGGAGCACAAGTGGAGCCAGTGCTTAAATTTCTACCCCTTGCTGAAGACACACACCGTTACACAGTTAAATTGAGTACACAGAGTCAGAACAGGGAGAAAGAAGGGCACCTCAAAGTAGATACAAAGCCAAGAAAACCTCCATACTTAGCTGCCTGAGAAGTGCATTAAGCACAGAGGTGCTGCTCCAGCACTACAGCACCCACCTTGAAACAGCCTCCTCTAAATACACAATATGAAGGATCAAGACCCTTCCCTACGGTCTCTTGCAGCTGTTTCTTGCAAAGAAATGTGCAATGAAAGGCTTGGTATGTCCTGTTTTAGCAAAGCCAAAGTCGGTGCTGCTTTCCACTACCTATCTGTCATAGAGGGGCTTCATGATTGAAGCACTTCCCCACAAAGTGGTAGGTCCAGAAGTCCTGCATCCCAAACTGAGGTATTGCAATGCCTCGGTCCCCACTGAGTTATTACCACCCCATGTAACATTGACACTTGGACACTGGTTGTCAGGTGTGTGGTTGTGTTTTGGAGCATGGATTGCTATGATCAGATCTCTTTCCCAGTGGATTTGTGAGAACACTTGTGAGCAATTACTGCCCGTTTACTTTAATGGAAATACAATCTTGTATGCTACTGGTTGCTTTCTCACTTGCCTCTAACTTCTGCCTTTACATTTTTTACTTTGACTGTAAATACTACTGATATCTTTCTTGCTTGTGTGTCATCTCTCTGTGCTACTTGCTTTACGTTCCACAGGTTTAATACTATCTTACTGAAAAAACTTCAGTATGACCATTATAAGTGAGTGCAAATCCCTCAGTACCTTTCTCCACGTTAGTTTGTTTCACTCTTGATTCTTGCTTAAGAATTTTTCCTTGCTGTCAAAATCACTTCCAAAGCTAGCCCTTGTCTATTTACTGAAATGTAAATGTAATTGACAAACATTCGTTATCTTGAAATTATGACCTACTTGCTAATTTGCCTGTACTAAAGGCTAGTAAAATTCCTCCTTGATTGCACAGGCATATTTGCTTTGTGATAAAGCATACTTGGAAGTGTTCTGTTTAAACAAAGTTGTTTGATTAGATTATGGGTCAGTTTTCAAAAGCATCTGACACCCATAATATTAGATTCAATAATTCTTTCCATACATTGCTTAAGGCTTGGAGGAAGAAGCATCCTGTGAAATGGAAAGCCTGACTTGTTCATCTGGAAGAAGAACATAGGCAGTTCCACAAATATTGATAGAGTTTTGCATGATTACAAACAAGGCTCCTTCCTGTCCTTTATTTTATTAAAGTAATTCAGACCAATGTGTTGGGTTGTGTGTGTGTGCATTTGTATGCAGAAGAGAAGGAAGGTTTACACAAACATTCAAACTGGCTGAGATGCATCTCCATTTGCCGTTTCCTTGCAGCTTCATGCACTATAGTGAGTTCTGTCACTCATGTATTTGGTTATTTTCATCCCTGAAAACATTGTGTTGGCTGATCTGATATTGCTTGACACCTTCCTGGAATAGTTATGATCTTGATTGGCTGTCACAACTGTACTACTATGACCAGTAGGTGTTACACAGCTTATGTGAGATTCCCCTGTCTTCTACAAGACATGCTCCAGGTTGCATAGAGGGGCCTTACCAGTGTCTGCAGTAGTAAGGGTGAGGAGTGGCATGAGTGGACCTGTGAAGAATTTGAACTTAATGTACACACTGACTGGTAGTTATGCTTGTTTCATGTATTCAATAAACGAAGTTAAATCTTAGCTGGTAGAACTATGTTCACCTCTAATTCAATGTGAATACCTAAAGCTGCATCTGAACTACAGCGTAGGTACCCATCACCATCACAGTCTAGGAGCTCTTGAAAAGTGACATTTAGCCGCCTATTCCCTCTTATTGTTGAAAAGAAATAAGTTTATGGCCATTATCCTTCTCAAACCACAGCTGGGAGCAAGTTTGAATAAAAAGAAGGGTACCATACTTAGTTCTGAAAATCACACAGGCAACACTTGTGCCTTTTCTTTTACTACCTAAATCTGTGGCATAATTTTCCTCCATACATGGTTTTGTCCTCATGGGTCCTCCATCAGTGAGTTTACAGTTTCCTTCATTCTTTGTAAAGCCACTTTCATGGGAAAATACAGTTGCAGACAGAGAACCACTATCTTGGGTAGTGAAGATTAGTTCTAGTCAGACTTTCTAAATCAGGAAAAAGACAGTGACTGAGGGACACATTCAATGGAAATCTTGTGCAGAGAGATACTGCTCAGAGAGATTTGGTGGTTGCTTTCTGGTCAAGCTGAATAATTTTCAAAATTGCAGTAAATAAGTCTGAAGTTACAAATATAGAGCTAGACACCAGATGTGTGGTGAAGGGTGATTGTCTTGGGGTTTTGTCAGCGGGCCCATTAGACCTCCAAGGACAGTTTGTAGGCTGGCTGATCCCAGGGCTGTAGCCCAGTCCAAAGTATAGAAGGGAGCACCTGTACATGGGTGAGACTGTGGTTCACTCATTTTTCTAACATTTTTATCCCTTGTCAAAGTCCATGCTTTTGAAGTTTTCATGGGTTTAATTTTTGCAAAATTTTGGTGGTACAAATCAAAACAGAACAGAGCAATTCTACATCTGAGTCCAGGCTTTCTTTGCATTTTTGAACTGCTTATATTCCATCCAGGAAGAACACCATACGTGCGTGGAATGAACTTTACCTATCTGATAACTCCACGCATGCCAGAAACTGCAATTTAAACTTCGTAACTTCGATTGAGTGTCCATCCTTTGTTGGACACTTGTTCTAATGGGTTCATACGCTCTTAGGGTTTATGTTATAACCCATGACTGAAAATAGAGTAACAATATACTGAGGTGTGTCTTTGGTCTTTGAGGTACTGTCTTTCTTACAGTAAAAAAATCCCCTTACATAACCTTAATGGTTATTAACATACCTTAACAGATCTTTAACCACGTGAAACTACAGCTCGGTCATCTATTTCAACCACTCAAAGCATCATGACAGTAGTAGAAATTAACTTCAGTTTCCCATGTCTGCTCCACCTGAACTAAAAGAAGATGGATCACAGGGAATAAATTTGCTAATTCATGTTGTATTCATTGCCAGAGTAGTAGACGACTGAGCATCTGCAAAGCAGAAAAAAAATATCCCAAAGGAGCTATGATTCACAGTAGAATTGTTTGGATAACTTCTAATGAAAAGTAATCAGACATACAGAGGCTACAGCATGTCAGAGCACTTGCTAAACAGATAAGTAAAAATTATTATAATCCTTCTAGTTTGGGACATTTACAAAAATAAACAAATATTTTCAGCCAGCTTTTTTTCTGATGACTTATACATGTGCTCAATATTTTCCTTCCTAAATCAAGGTTTGCTCATACAAAACTAACAGCATAGTATTTATGAATACTTTCTGAAGATTCATAGTTCTTCTTGTATGTGTTGATTTTGACCTTAACCCAAAACCCCAAAATGAGAAGTAAAAAGATTTAGTTTTGAGGACGTTGAATCCATGGCTGACAGGGAATTCTATTCATGGCAAATATTTAGTTTAAAACAAATACTTAGCTACAGATCTTGATTCCACCTGCTCTGAGTTTCATTCAAATTTAAAAGGGATTTTTCTGCATTATGTGAAAAATTTGACATGTCATTCTGTTTAATAATTTTAAAAGGCAACGCTGAATTTCAAGGGGTAAAACAAATATTGGATTGTACACTGCAACAGTTTTTACACTGTATGTTCCATACTGAAAACACTAGAAAGCTTTACAGCTCACAGATATTTCACCCATTTTTTCATTTCCCTTCTTTGTTGGGTTTTCAGTTTGGGGTTTTGGTTGGGGTTTTTTTGTTGTTTTGGTTTGTATCATTTTATTTTGTTTTGTATCGTTTTGTTTTGTTTTGTTTTGTTTTCACCACAGTTGCCTCTACCACCATACTGGCATTGTAAAATTTGGAGGGAGGGGGCAGGAGATGAACATGGGGCTACACTGTCTGACCTACCAGCTCTGGGTCTGTTCCCACAAATCATTGACATTGCAAAGTGGTGAAAAAGGGCTGCATTTTAACGTACCGTTCAGCTGTACACATCGCTACAAAAAGGCTTAAAAAGAGAGGACATTTCTACTGTTCAAGAATATAGAAGAGAGACCTGTAATTGTTACTATGATTCAGTTAAATTAAATTCCTGCAAATGTGGTCAACCAGAGCTGAGATTTCCCAGCATTTCCTACAGGGTGTGCAGGCTCTCTGCTGAGTCCACGTGCCATCGGAATGTGCCTTTCTAGAAGGTGGAGCCGTTCACTCAGAGAGATTCAGATGTACCTGGTACACGGACTAAAGCTGTTTAAAACTGTAAAGCATCTGCTGAGGTAAACTTTACACAAATAGAAGTATGATATTCCATACAAGAGCCACTACTTGAAATCCTAAGACCTGTGCCATAGAAGAGGTTGAAGCACAAAATGTAACTGTCTTCTGCATGCTTGGTATTTGTCAGCCTGGGACAGAGAGGATGTCTAGGATATACTCACAGGCTTTGCAATAAGGTTTTACTGGGTGAAAAAGTGAATAAACTTCAAAATTTCCAGCTACCTTGTTTTAACAAGTAAATTCTAAATGTAACTGCATTACCTGCATAAGAAATCCCAATACTTTACCAAATAGAATCACAATATGTGTATAAACTTGAAGATACTTGGTAATTTTGGGTTTTTTCATAGTATTTTGTTGAAGAGGATTAAGTATTAAAAATAAATTGTCACTTGCTATCAGTGTTCGAATAGATGCTAGATGCAAAATAGACTTTAAAACTTTCTGGTACACCTATGAAATAGTTGTACCAAAGCAAACTACAGTCTCTTTTGGCTTCATTAGCCTTAGTTATTCATTATGACTATGCAGTGCAAAATGTAAATAACAGTCACTGACCAGAAATAAGACAATGTTTAGAAAAGACGAAGAGTGCTGCTGCTGTCATACAAAACTGACTGCAAAATGCTTCTCGTTTCACTGAAGTTAGACATGGGGGTAATGTTCTTTAGAAAAACATTCAGGAAAACAAGGAGAGAAAAGTCAATTAAATTCCATTTCTCTGCAATCACTGAACAGAACAGCCAAACCCAACAGGAGCTGTTTAGTACTGCTGCAGCAGCACCGTAGCTGCATTACAGTCCATTCTCACAGCTCTCTACGCAGCTATCACACATCCAAGCCACCTCAGCTTCTGCCAGCTGCTACCCAAGGTCTGCAGCAAATGGACAGGTACACCAGCTGCATCTTTCTCATGAATGCTATCTTTACAGGAATTGAAGCTGTAGGAACTTGTGTGCTTCAAAAATGTTTGTCAGACCAATTAGACAACACTAGATGTGTGCCTGTGTTTATGTACTGGTTGATAAAAATACCAAAGCAAGAGTATTTCTATTATCAACATGTGGAGAATAGCCCAGATTTCTGAACAATGTTTTCTGTTTGTGGCCCATTTAACAGCCTTGACAACCCCTACAGGAAAATGCCATGCTGACACTCAGCCTTGGGTATTGCCTTCAGACCAGGAAATGGGCAACATTGCTGATAAAAAAGCCTTTTGCAAGTTATAATTATACCAAAGCCCTATGCCATTTCTCAATATGTCCATCCAGGTCTCTTTTCCCCTTGTCATCTTGAAGAGACTTAAAATTACTGACTTAATATGCACCTAATTACTAAAAAACTAGTTCCTCTTTAAAGTATTTCTTTTTAATTAAAATGTGAGGCCTGGTGCCATTTTTTAATTACATGTAAAGACTTTATCCAATGAAAAACACAAGTGCCCAGAACAAGGCTTATATGGAATTGAGGTGCTTGTATTCAATACATGAACACTAAACCCTTCCCCTGGCACCCTCTGAAATTAAAAAGTATTTTTCTGTTTCATGATAAAGTGTCCCAGTTGTCTGCAGTTCTGCACCTCCACACATCCACAGACACCCACCCTGTGATCCAGCACCAACAGCACAGGGAAAGGCAAAGGAAGCTTACGTATGAGCAGCAACAAGGCTAATGAAGGCATCTGTTTTGGTTTTATTTCTGCTGGAGGTTTGACCAGCTCCCTTCACCCATTGCATGGACCACACACTACCAGGGAGAAAAAGTCACAGTGAGCAAAAAACACAGAGCAACATGTTTGTCAGTCCCTCATAGCTGCACATCCAGGGACTCTGTCTGTGACACAGACCCTGTCCTAGATCCTGAGCACAAAGCCAGATCTGTTTGGACTTGAGGTTTCCTAATGGTGGACTCCCAGCTTCTCCAGGGATCATCTTCTGATGGAACCACGAGTATGCATCAAGGGTCCGGGCTTCATCCCCTGTGATCCCACCAACTCCTGCCTGGCAGAAAGACGAAGGCACTGGGAGCTTTTACAGGTTACTGTTGACGAAAGCAGCTGTTAGACTGGTTTAATCTGTGCAAGAGATTTGTCCACTTTTTATGAAGTTCCTGTATGGAAGTGGATGGATAAGCATGAATTGAAAGTACACTTTTATTGTTCTGTCCTGGTTTACTGGGACAGAATTTTAGAATCAGTTTTCTGTTGAAGAAAACTGTGACTGTATTTCATGGGAACAAAGTGATAAAACTTTGTTATAGGTTTTCAGATAATGCTGGCATGTGATGCTCAAGGTCTTTAGCAGTCCTGAGAAAACAGGTGCAGAGACTGTGGAAAGCAGAAACCCAGGGTAGTTAACTCCAAGCTGATCAATCAGTCTTATTTCGTACCATAAATGTCACATTCACTATAAATTGGGAAGTTTGCTGGGTATGGCCCCTTTTCCTTCTTCTCCTCTTTTCCATTCCTGACATCTCTAGAGGGACTTGTTTACTGTCCTACCCCTGAGGCCTACTCCCCCACATTATTGGCTGAGTATAACTCTCTATACTTTATATTCATACCATTATTAATATTAGTTATTATTTTATTAAATCTATTTCCATTTCAACCCACAGATCTCCTTTCCTTTTTCTGACCCCCTTCCCTGCCTGACGATGAGACCTTGGGTGATAGAACAGTTGTATGAAACACAATCATTTTAAAGGAGATGTTTATAGTGTACCATTATAACTTAATAACTATGTTTATAGCATAACACTATAAACATACAATGTTGCACACCAAACACCTTTTTCTTCTACCTGTTATGGATCTGTGTGTCCTGCGAGTCTTAGTGAGAAGCAACTTGGTCTGATTAGACAATTTTCAGCCAGTCCAATTAACAGGGATGAAAATCAATCAATCAATTAAGATATATGTGATAATTTTCTATTACTTCCAGATCAGAACTCAAAATTAATCAAGGATACTTTTAACTTAGAATTAGTAAAAGTAATCAGTGGAAACTCTACAGCGAGTCAACTGCAAAAGTAAGTGGATAAACGTGTATTTATAATTTGGAAAAAATCTGAAGTAGCAGCAAGAACAGCACTGAAGACAGTTCAATAAGGTTATTATTGTTGCATCCTATGAGAAGTCTACAGTTTTCGTGTGTCACTTTATTTCTGAGGAATTAATATGCTTATGAGCATTACAAAATTGTATTTTGTATAGTATATACTACTATTGTATAGTATGTACATATATGTGTATGTACTATACATTTTGTATTTAGCTTCAAAAGACAAATGGAGAGGAGCTGTAGGTAATCTATATAAGCTGCCTTATATACAAGCTGCCTTGTATATGATCAAGGTCTCTTTATCCCCTGCTAAGTTCAGTGCAGCCAGGCAGATTCTGTCTCTCCTGTCCCACTCCTGAACCAGAGATTTCACTTCAGCCAAGGTGGGAAAGGCCTTCTCCTGAAATATGAATCTCTGGAATTGTCCCAGGGTCAAGTTGTCAGCATCCCAGACAATGCTTCAGCATCTCCCCAGCTAGAAAATGTCAGTGCTGCAGGTACTGAAGGACCACCACTGTAGCTCTCTAGGAGCCCCCTAACTACACATTGTGTTGCTGCCAAGAGCCATTCTCCTTCCTAATACAATCTCTGCGTGCCTTCCAATCAGAACGACACTACGTGCAGGGTTGCAGCTCCCCTAAGAAACCTGCCCCTGAGATGATGATGTGGTGCTGCCACCTGAACCATCAGGGAAGTGTGTTACAGCTTGATTGCTGTTAATGTGCACAGACCTATGCAAAGATACTGGAAAAACTGAGTGTTGGAAAGCAGGAAAACTGACAGCTGCACAGACAGAAAAAGCTCTATCCTGGGTGGAGCACAGTGCCTTCATTCACTTATATGCCACAGAAAAAGAAACTTCAGGTATGATTTCACATGTGCCGTCAGTAGTTCAGCTTTCAAATCAGTGAATGCAAGTGAAATGTATCCATTCAGAACAATTTAACTTTATTTATGCTTATCTTTATTAGAGATAACATCACTGAATGTTAACAGCAGCATGTTTTATTCTAAAATTTTCTGCTTGAGCACATAAAGCAAAGTAAACTGTGTGTAGATGCTTAGGTTTCTATTTAGTCTAATAGAAGCAAATATGTGTACCTGGTGCAAAACACAGTGTTTACATTAAATCAGTACAAATAAATGGTAATTTTAAGCACTATTTAATCATCATAACAAGTGCAAATATACACCGTAGGCTGCACACATGAACGACACAGGTGCAATTTGTAAACATTGTGGATGTGAAATTCTGGGGCATGGGGAAGATGTCCAAACCACTTGGGATGGTCTGTCTGTTTTCACAGCGGCCAACTGCGGTTACTATTCTGTAAGTTACTTTTTTCTGCTCAACCCAGTGATATCTCCGGATAAAACTGGGCAGATCTTCATTTAGTCTCTACATTCATTACGTTCATTAGCAAGCTACCGATGGGCACCG
>NW_010157767.1:0-1350 GCF_000695765.1 Mesitornis unicolor
CCACCCGGGGAGTTGAGCTGAACTGTTTTACCCTGCACTGAAGCAGAGCTGGAACTCTGGGGAAAAAAAAGAGCATCTGACTAAGCAGTAAGTAGTAGCTGAGGTGACAGCACCTCTAGCATCTCTAGTCATTTTGGAAATGAACTTGTTACTATCCCCTAAACCATCTCAAAAGGTTGGAGGCTTTGCTGCATGTGTTTTCCAGTAACAAAAGCAGAAAATGCCACCACCATTAGAGACAAATAAAACCCCTCTGGTCAAGCACTGAAAAGATAGGTCTTCATGTAAAGACTGCAGCCAGATATTCAGGACTGTTTGTTGGTGCTGGCAATCAGAGTCACAGCCAAAGGCTCTGTACGGCTGGGTTCAGGATCTCTGTGGATCATCAGGACTTGGGAGACATCCAAAATAATCCAAAGAAATGTTGTTACGATAAGAGGAGGTCACCTCTATCAGATACTGATCCTTTACCTTTTTTTTTATCATACTGTATCCCTTTTCACTAGTAGGAAGAGCCGCTGCAGCAAAATATTGCCATACAACAAGTGTCCAGAGCAATATGTGTCTGAACCTCATGACAGCAAAACTGGAGATCATTTATAATGTGATTGGGTCGTAGAGATTTGCGATACAAAAAACCCAAACAAAACAACAGCAGCAAAACCCCCAGTCTTCAGTGACTGTTAATAGGCAAAGGTACGAATGTTTTGGTATGAAGAAACAAAAGTGTTTCATCTGGTTTTGTGTGTTTAGGAGGGTTCTTAACTATTCAGGGCCCTTCTCCAGACCAACCCTCAACGGATGCAGAGTCCCGCAAACGGCCATTCCAAAAGCGGGAACCGAAGGGGTCCGATATTTGGCAAGCAGCCGGCGCACGCTCTGCAGAGCGGCACCTCCTCTTAGCTGCAGCTATGGAAGCAGACCTGGCCCTGCGGACAGCGAGGCTGAAGCTGTGACAGAAGGTGGGTTTTTTGCATTGGGGCAGATCAATTTATCTGCAGCATCTGTGTGCAGGTGATGGTGTTGGTGAAATTCCTCACAGACAACTACTTGAGAAATATTTGAGAAGGACATTGCCTTGCCTGTCTGTGCCTTGGCTGAGGAGTCACCAGAGCACACAGACAGCTGCACAGGTATGAGAATGGACTGGGGATGTCACAGACTGGGGCTGCTGGGACAAATACTTGGGGTATGGGAATATATCTGTGGAGACACAGACCGCCGCAGAGGGTTCATTATGTTGTTGCAGTGCTTTTCCACTTTCCAAAAGTTCAAAATGACAATGCTTATACAATTAAATTCATTCCAGATGTTAATCATCTCCCTCAGGCACAGTCTGTTACAGATGTG
>NW_010157768.1:0-480 GCF_000695765.1 Mesitornis unicolor
CTGACTTTTTTTCTGAATGCAAACATAAAACGACGGCCAAAAAAAACCCAAATCCCAGTGACGTTTGGGTTCGTACCCCACTTTCCTCTGAAAATATTGCCGGATTTCTCTTTTTTTAATTAAAAAAGAAGCGAGAGATTCAAGACAAAAAGAATAAGACAGAGTATTCAGAAATAAAGGAAGCAAACAAAAGATTTCTCATTTCAGGCCTTTCCTGCTTTAGCTTTGTTCTTCAGCCACTCTGCTGCCTAAAAATAGATACCATTCCTAAGCAGTATTACTTAATTAAAACTCCCTGCTTAATGAGCTGAATTCAATTGAACAGCACCAAAGCAGCCCCGATTTCAACAGCCCAACCCTTGCCCTATCTCATAGCCCTTCCTGCTTGTCCCAGCTTTCCCTGGAGGTTCCCATCCAGCTCTGCAGGACCTCAGCTCCTTGTTGGTGTTCCCCATCTGTAGGACCCCTTCAGGTCCTGGA
>NW_010157769.1:0-15161 GCF_000695765.1 Mesitornis unicolor
GGTAAAAAGTCCCTTCCCAGCTTTCCTATAGACCTTCTTCAGATACTGGAAGGCTGCAATAAAATCTCCCCACATCCTTCTCTTCTCCAGGCTGAATAGACCCAACTCTCTCAGCCTGTCTTCATAGGAGAGGTGCTCCAGCCCTCTGATCACTGGAGGGTATTTTCAAGTTTCTCTAAAAACACCAAACTGTTTCTGTTACAATAACTTTAATACTTATATCAATATGTTCATGAATGACTGAACTTAGGGTAAACAGAAATGAAGTCTACATTTCAAATTCAAAAGCAAAACTCACCAAACACATTTTGCATAAAATTTCAGCCTTAGAGGCTAAGTAGATGCATATTCCTCTGCTAAGTTTCATTCCCAAGCCAAGGGCATATCTTCCTTTCAGCCTTAAAGTACAAATAAAATGTTTTTATGAATTCAAATCATAACCATTCAGTCCCTGAGAATTGAGAAAGCATCAATTCGTCTTGTTTAGTCTATTCCAAAGCCATAATATTCCCATTTGAAGGAGATGCATCATCTGTGAAGGGACCATCTAGTTCCCATCTAGTTCATCATTCAAGAGCATGAGTGTCCTTCCATTTTCATAAAGTTGTGCAGTTTCTTACACATGCCGTGTAATTAATTTCAGTGAAAGAAAAAGTTATCATTAAGAATCCTGTCCTGTTAAAATGGTTATCTATCTTCCAGTAAGAAGCTATCTTTGTACCTGCAGAAAAATATAATTTAGTAATTTTTTCTCAATTGCAACTAATGCAACCCCACAAGCATCACCACAAAGATCGTAGAAACACAATTCCAACTGACCAGGGGTTTCCAGCTTGCCAGGCTGACTGGTGAAAACAGCAGATAGCACTGTTCCCTAGGTAGTCAAGTGTAAATTTGGCTAAAGAAATTTTATCACAGAATCACAGAATATTAGGAGTTGGAAGGGACCTCGAAAGATCATCCAGTCCAACCCCCCTGCCAGAGCAGGATCACCTAGACGAGGTCACACAGGAACGTGTCCAGGTAGGTTTTGAGTGTCTCCAGAGAAGGAGACTCCATAATCTCTCTGGCCAGACTGTTCCAATGCTCTGTCACACTCACAGTAAAGAAGTTTTTCCTCATGTTCAGATTGAACCTCCTACGCTCCAGCTTGCTCCCATTGTCCCTTGGCCTATCATTTGACATCAGAGAGAAGAGCCTGGCTCCTTCCTCCTGACACTCACCCTTTATAACTTTATAAACATTAATGAGATCACCCCTCAGTCTCCTCTCCTCCAAGCTAAGGAGACCCAGCTCCCTCAGTCATTCTTCATAAGGCAGATGCTCCATTCCCTCAGTCGTCTTTGTGGCTCTGTGCTGGACTCTTTCAAGCAATTCCCTGTCCTTCTTGAACTGAGAGGCCCAGAACTGAACACAATATTCCAAATGTGGTCTCACCAAGGCAGAGTAGAGGGGAAGGAGAACCTCTCTCAACCTACTAACCTCACTCTTTCTAATACAGCCCAAGATGCCATTGGCCTTCTTGGCCGCAAGCGCATATTGCTGGCTCATGGTCATCCCCTGCTGTCCACCAACACCCCAAGGTCCTTTTCTGCATGGCAGCTTTCCAGCCACTCATTCCCAAGCCTGCAGCACTGCATAAGGTTATTGTGACCGAAGTGCAGGACCTGGCACTTGGCCTTCTTCATGAGTGAGGAGGCAAAAACATGCATCCACTTTCTCCAAAGCACAGTGAGCTAATTGTTTGCTGCTCAGCTCCTGACTTGAGAGTCCAGCCTGCAGGGTGTCTCCAGCTGGAGGACAACCTGGGCAGCTTCTGCCTGTGATGGCTCTGAGGGCACACACTCAGCAGCTTCCTTGCTCAGTGAGTTAGGTTAGCCTGAGCTGAGCTCTGGAAGGTTGTAGGTACTTGAGCTGGCTAACATAAAGCTACTGAGGGCACCTTTGCCTTGCAGCCCACTTGCTTGGTGCCTGCAGAGCAGATGTTCTCTGAAGATGACTGTGTTTTTCAGGATGATGGGTTTTTTTCTGTTCTGGTCATTGATACTTAAATGATAATTAAGCATGAGACAAATCCCTTCAAGACCAAAAAAGAAAGCTGTATATCACTTTTATCCAGTACAATAAATATAATTAAAAGGAACTATTGCTGTCTTTCTTAGTTTTCCCTCATATATATCAGCTGTCATTCCTAGAGCTTTAAAGTGCTTGAATAATAAACCTGCACCGAATTGAATTACTTCAGTAGCAAGTTGATTAGTTCCCACATCCAATAAAATGTCTGTGGTATCTCATATATTTGGCATTTAATGTTGTAATTAATAAGTCTTGATCATGTGCCTCTTACAGCCACAGGTCAGTGACAACAGTGACATTCCCTTTCTCAGCAGGAAATTGAGCCTCCAAGACATTTTCCTAAGACATTTTCAATTATGATAAATCGTCAGATTTGCTTCAGTCATTTTGAAAACTGCTTCAAGTATATCTTCCCAGGTAAAAGCAGTACAAAGATGTGAAGCTCTTCTTTATTCCCCCCCCCCCCAATGCACAAATCACATTTTGGGGAGTATTTTGGATTTTTTTGGGTCACTATAGATTTCCAAGTGAAAGGCATGCTTTGAAATGAACTGATTTCAAGCACATGTCTTTCCAACTTAATCTTGCATTTCCAATAGAGGGCCAGATACCAAATTGCTTTAAATCTGTGTAGCTCCATTGATTTCAATGGGTATATATTCAATTTATTCCGCACATTGATTTGTCCCCTCAGTTTAAAATACCTAAAATACAGTGTTGCAAAAGCATTTATACTCATTTTTTACATGATGTATGCAACCGATTATTTTTTTAAACCTTAGTTTAGTAAATATCAGGATCCTACTTCCTCCATCTTCTCACAGTCCTGTTGACAATATGCAGGGTTGATAGAGAATGCACTAGTGGACAAAAAAGTATGAAAGAGATAGAGGCATTTTTATGTGTTATCACCTAAAACATGTGAGATCTAGTCTAGACAAAAGGTTGCAGGGAAAAAAGGAAAGCAAAAAATAGCAATGCCATGAAACCAACATTACTATATCTACTTCTTTAGCATCCTTAGTAAAGGCACACAGTTTTTTTTGTTTGCAAGGTTACCAAGATCACCTTGTTTACATAAATTCGTATTTAAAATAATGCTGCTGCATATCAAAAATTTTAAATACCGAAGGTAGACTAAGGCTATTAATTTCTAATTGTTAGTAAGAGTGAGAGGTTGCGATAGAAAGGGGGAGAAAAATTTGCACCTAACCACTCTGATGCAATATGTCTAGGGGAGAGGCAGAGGGAGAAGAGAAAATGAAGTATCCTTAACATTTGCTTCCCTTGCCTGGAACTTTGTTCAGTTACACTCTCTGATCAAGAAGTGGTTCCTCTGAATTGAAGACAAATGGTTGACAATTCTTCAATTATCAACCTGGCTGCACATACTCAAAGTTTACAGTCCCACCTTGCTATTCATGTATGTCATGCTGCCAAGCCTGATGTTCATACATGGCTTAGACTCAAAGATATTACTCATTTTAGGAAGTAACATAGTTTGAGTACTCTTCATTTCTGTTCTAGTTTCTCTTTCAGTCTTTAGGGAGTGACTTTATCAAGGTTTTCTTTACAACTGTAAGAGCTAGGAACTTATTTCTGTCAAAGCTAAAATTTTTACACAGTCATATGTCTGCAAAAGCTGGAATGTTAGGAGAAAAAGAAATATGAAATATCATGAGACCTTCTGTTACTGCAATAAACAGTAAGAACCTATAAGACACTATGATAAAACATAAAATAGTCACACTTTCCTCAAAAAGAAGAATCCCCCAAGCTTCAGTAAGTAGGTTATTAGTCTTCTATGTTTTACAGACTACAACCTTATGATTGAGAGCTTAGTGCTTTGCCCAAAATCAGAGTCAATAAAAATAACCACAAAACAAAACCAAAACAAACAAACAAAAAACCAAACAAAACAAACCTAAAAAAACAACAATCAACAAATCACCAATGGTCTTCAGGTTTATCACCTGCTGTCTGGGAGTGAAAATGCTGTTTCTAGCTCTCAGCCCTCTTGCTTTAAATATAGAGTCAATATCCCCTGAAGAAATATTCTCTCTTGTTTTAGGAGGCAAATGTAGGTACTGAAGATACCAAGCACTGAGAAATGGCAAGTGAGGAAATCCAAAGTTTTGTAGCAGAGACCGAGTTACTGCACCCCAGCAGTGTTTTGAGGCACCTTCACACACCTCTTCTCTCTTGTGTCAACGCCACACAGCAGGCTGCAGTGTGAAGACCTTTCAGTTAGCACCTACTGACACTGGTAACTACAAATGGCACAAGCCAAAGCTGGACACACCAGTCCAAGTTCAACTGCAATCGATTATTGCCCCAGACACTGTGCCTAAGCGAAAAAAATAGATGGGAGACACAGCAATCCCTATCTCTTCTGACTTTGGTGTTAGGTTGTGCAGAGCCACTTCTGTCAGTACGGGTATGTCCTCAGTCTCATGTCACCAAGGATTTTAACATTTAACACAGATGCACATGTTACAACTGGGGTTCATGCATTTTTAGGAGACAGTAAAAACTTGTTTTAGACTGAAGAGTGTTGCCATGTTTTCCTCTTGTGCTTAGTACATACAAAACTAACACAAATTCTTGCATATTCTGCTGATCTAAGACTATTCTCCATATTAAAAATTCTAGGCAATGAGGTTTGTTTTGCCATTGTTCTTTATGAAAAATTTACCAGTTTTGAGAGTGTTTAAGATGACATCCTACTTCTTCCAGATTCGGCAGTATATTTTCCATTGATCCTGACAAGTAGCCATTGTATTTATAAATTCATTCCGGAGTAAAAAAAAAAAAAAGTAAACAAGCTGCTGAAGCACTTAAAAAAGAATATTTTTGTTACATACTAGTAAGAAAGATTCAGAAAATTTTTAGGAGACTGAAACCAAATATCTCCTTGGAAACAACCAGAAAAGAACATGGACACTAACATTAAACAATTCCAAAGAAAGTAAAAAGAAAAAAAATTAAAATATTTAGAAGGACAATTGTTAAAATTATCAAAAAGGACATGAGATCAATATCATAGACTGGATACAATATATACAGACCATAAGGAGAAGAAAGGCAAATGAGAGAAAGAGAACAGTAGCATAGAAAACATTCACTACAATAGCAGAAAAGCATGAAGAAGCGGCAGTGAAATCTCCTTTTCCACCTTGATTCTTGTCTAATCAATCTGACTGTGATGCTAAGATCCCACAATTCTGATCTGTGGCATTTGCACCCAGAGGTGCAATTAAAGAAATTCCTATCCTTTGGCTTTATAATGTGCTGCTTTGTAATCTCTATGATTCTTTTTACATTCATATAACAATGTGAGTTTTTTAATAACTCTTATTTCTAAAACACAGAACCTGGTAAATAATTCTTTCATGTTATAAACTACAGTAGCTTAGAGGTTCTGCATCTGCTAACTCTCTAAATATATTTGGAAAAAAAACCAAACCCCACCCACAAATAAAATTATTTCTTGAAAACTAGGAAAGCAGAAATTGCATTGAAGCAAGATCATTAACTTAAAATTAATCAGATTTAAAAGATATGTGAAAAGGAGCTACACAAAAATTTCAGCAATCATAATCCTCGCTGGCTGTGCACAAGAACTGACCTTTCTTATTTAAGAAGCCACTTCTGGTGTCATTCAGACACACATACTTCTTACAACAAACTTGGTCTACAGAAAGCCATTTCACACATGTTTCACTCACACCAGAGATACCTTCATCACATCAATCTTCACTCACTGTGTTGTCACAAAAACCCTGACTCACTCCTATTCGTGTCACTTGTCTGACTCATGGACTAGCAGGGACTGGGAATTTTACTGTGTCAAATATATTCAGTGGAATTCAAAGTGTCTTATCTAACCCAGATGTTTTATACAGGCAAATCTCTATTATGTCAATGTTTTATGTATTCTTTTTTGGGATGGAATGAAAGAAGAATTACTTTGGAGACCACTTGATCTGAAACCAAATGGTGTTGGCTTTTTAAACCAAACCATGCCTCTTCATTTTGGGCTAGACACACCACTACTCTGTTTTCCGGAGCTGCCAGGGCATCTCACAGAAGCAGCAGTTTGCTCCTCTGTCCCTGTAGGAACCTTTGTTGAACTACAGCTACATTTACACACCACAGCATCCTCTCCAATTAAGCTGTTAAATGCACTGTCTGAGTCATAAGACTACAGTGTCTGATGGAGGATATAGGTTGAGCCCAAATCTGAGCCTAAGGAGACAAAGAGCTGAATTTCAGTTTTCGTAAGGCACTGGTCCCACACAGGCAGGCACAGTGTAATGACCAGCCTAAAAACTTATGAAAGCTCAAGGCTTTTTAGAATTTTCCATTCCATGAAATAATTTTTCCCCTCTGAATACAGGTAAAAATGAAATGTTGAAATCACACGTTTTTAAACTCTTTCACACTTCGGTTACCATCCAACTTTCATGCTGCTACTGCCATACAATGCTCCTTAACATAACCATCTTTTGCTGTCCCTTCTGCCCTTTAAAAACCCATCCATTCACTTCTCTGTCTCACCTTCTTCCTCTTCCCAGCAGAACTCCCTGGTGGTTGAAGCAGGCACAGTCAGCAACTGTGGCTGCCCCTTAGCCTGATTTAGGGTTCTAAGTCAAAAACAGAGTCACAAATCGTCATGGTCCCAGCCTGCTGGGAGAGAAGGCAAAGCTGTTCTTCCCCACAGATTTAGGAAGATGACTGAAGTGAAGCAGCCAGAGTATGAAGCAACCTATTAGAGGTGCTCCTGCGGCAGGGAAGCAAATGTCCTATGGACCAAACGTCAGACTGTTGCTGCATGAAGAGAAATGAGCACAAAGAAGAGGTAGGAAGGATGAAGTAATTGCTGATCTTTTCAAGACCTATGCAAAATACCATTCATAATGGTGATGACAGTCACTTTCTTCACACAGGCACAAAAGGGCTTTTTCTTCCATGGCACTCTGACAGTTCAGGCAGGAAGAGAGAGGTGGCTAGTGGAAGTAAATTGTCAGCTATCTGTCACTGAACAGCAGATTACTTTTCCCCTCTTGAATTTTCCCTCCTGAGTTAAGATTAGTCTCTATTGAAACCTAGGGTTCTCTTCATCACTGGCCAGCACCCACAGAGATGAAATTTCTTTATCAGATCTCTCCAAATAACTAGTTGAAGCTCAAATCATTCTGACCTTAGAAAGGGGAGGTACAGTTGTTGCCAAATACTGAAGAATAAAGCATGCTGTAAAATAAGGCTCCATAACAAAAAATCATTAAACCTATTTTTGTACATGTAGGCTGCTGTAGTACAAATTATACCAAATGATATCACAGGGGAATTAAGGCCGATAAAATTATCGTAAATAAATTACTAGTCTTAAAATTACTTTGATTATTCTATATATAGCCAAGTGTACAATAACAGAATTTAATCTAAGAAGAAAAGATTCAGTTACACATGTAATGCTGCAGAGTACAAGGAGTTTCTGAAAGCAAGGGGAAAACTCCTTTGTTTTATTTGACTTCATTTTGATAATCACTTTGCTGTTTACCTAGGTATAATGTCATCTTCTTCACAGAATGCTAAGATCCATGTGGAAAGCAGAAATGCCTGCTAATTATTTCCTTCTAAAAGCAAACAAGAGAATGAAATGTCTTATATAATTGAATTTGAAAAATGCCAATAAAGTTTGTTCTCTTTACAGCCAAAGTGAAAGCAAATTATTTTGGTGTGGGCTAAAAGAGGGGGTGGGGGGGAAATAAGTTTCCATTTAATTTCCAGGTACACACACATTTTGTCTTGAGTTGTCAAAAAGCAGCCTTTCTATTGCAGGCTACAATAAATAGATGAAAAAAGCAAAGCCTCTGTCACAGGGTCTCTGCCTTTGTTCTGTATTTGTGCAATGCCCAGAACACTGAAGCTCTGGCTTTTAAGCCAGATATAAATAAACATGGAAGGAAGTAAAAGAATAACTTGAGAGAAATCAAATAGATGGGTAACTTGAAAGAAGAAATAAAATTGTATTTATGCTGCTTAACCCTTACTTGTCTAGTTCTTTATACTGCCTTAGAAAAAAAAGCCATTTTATTAAAAGTCAGCAGTATTAGCCATAATCCTCTTTACAGCACTTCAAAGCTAGCACCAATGGAACATTAAATACATATATATTTATATAGCAATCACACTCTGTAGCATAATAGCTCAGTTTTTTCTCCATGAAGCCCACTTTTACACAGCAGAGCCCATGAGAGACCCAAGATATAAAAGTCAACATATTGAACTTCTTCAAGTACTGACAAGGAATATTGTCATTTGTTCTTGCCAGGTAGCATGGCATTTTTGATATCAATTTATAGCCTCCAGAAACCCAAAATGTCTGCTTCATCTTCAGGAAAAGAATGAGAAGGAGGCACCAGCCCACCTGCAGGAGGTCTCTGCTGGTGGTCGATGAGCAGCTGCTCTCCAGCCTCAGCCCAGCAGCCTCACCTGCTGGATTCTGCAAAGTTGAATCAGACCCTTGTAGCACAACGCAACTGGGCTATACTTTTCCTCCAAAAGTTGCTGTTCTTATCCCTTTCAACATAGCAACAACCACCACCAAAAAAATGTTGGCAATATTCCTGAGCTGGAAGACTACGATGGTGGCAATAGCATTCTCTTTAAAGTGATCCACCATCCATGGAAACAAGACTTAACAAGGTTGCCTAGCTGCCTTCTTTGCAGAGGTATTTTTGTGGTACATAACAACAAGCAGCAATTAGATACAATACTTAGGTACAGATCTGTGCCATCAACCAATCATGGTGTGTTGTAAAGAAGGAGGTAAAAAGATGTTACAAACACACTAACTTCATTTACATTCAACAGGGAACATTATGAACTGATACATTAGACAGAAGAGCAAATACTGTCCATCCAGAGTAGAGTCTGTCCTACATGGTCTGATCAATGGATAGACATGTAAAAAGTGTTTTGTTAATTTGATTAGTATTCTTCAATTGAACATAGCAGAAAGAATAAATAGGATATCCGTGGTCATCTGCATATCTTGTATACCAATACATTCAACAGCAGTTTCAGATTTTGCTGTGGTTTCGTTCTTTTGCAAAAAAAACCCCACAAAAACAACAACACAAAACCAAACAAACAAACAAAACAGGAAAACAAAGACAAGAGAATGAAAGAAGGCTGCATTAAGAGGGATGTACAGACGTCTTTGCGAAAGTATGGCATGATAACTTTGCATGGTAATTGTACTAATATTGCTAAGAAAGGACAGAGCTATGGAGTACAAATATATTTGTATTGCCATTTTACAGTATCATGTCCCCTGACTGAGAAATGCAGTTATGACAATGTGCAGGAGAGGAGGAAAAACAGAAATAATAATATATCTGATTTCACCAGATGACTGGAAACCTACAGAAAGGAAAGTTTAAAATGTCACAGTGGCACTTTTTCCTGCAGAGGAACCTGGCAGAGGAACTTTTGCTGTTGGTACAATTGCTGATGTGATCTGGAAAAAATGACATGAGGTTCCAATGGAGTTATTCCTAAATCATCCATGTGCAAAGAAAGCATCTGTGGTCTGTTTTCAACCAGACCATGGTGCTAGTAAGCTGGGCACCAAAGAATGGAAAAACTGTAACATCATCATGTTGCATTGAAGACAACAAGGTTATTTCAAAAGACAGCAAGCCTGATGTAAGCTCATATTATAATCAAAACAAATCAAGCATGGACAATTTGGATCACCTAACCAAGCTTCATACACACAAGAGGAAAATTTGGTGGTAGCCAGTGGTAATATGATTGTGATATGTTGTGCTGAATGGCTACATTCACCATTTAGCATTCAGAGTTCCCAGGTTCAAATTCTGCATCGTCCTGTGATTGCTGATTGTTTTTGTAGAAGTAGTCAACAACTTAGCTAAATAAAGAGACGGTAATCCAGGAGTTTTCCAAGCTACAGCTTGTATTGGATTTCAAGCATTTGGGATGGAAATACCAACCTGCTTGCAGCTGTTGCACTTGCTGAACTGCACAGATCAACAAAGAATTAACCCTGTCACTTGTAACCACACAGCAACAACAGAGAAGAGATGTCCATGCAAGTGTCATATTAAGAAAAAAAGTTTATGAAATTCATTGCAGAGATATAAAATAGCCTGAAAAGCCTGAATCATGAAACAGTTCAACATTCACAGTTACATAAACACAGCCACAAAATCTGTTATACATATATAAAAAAATACATTTAGGAAATGCACGTCTCTGCATTGATCCCAGATTAAAGCAAAAGGAATAAACCAATTATTTTGGCCCTGTGGCTAAAGTGGTGTATAACAAATGGCAATAAAATAATCTATAAAATAAAAGAAATAGAACTAAGTAAAGAAATGAAGATAGACACATAAGAGATAAGAGAAGAAAGTGATAAATGAAAGAAAAAGTAAATCAAAAACCTGCGCACAGATCTTTTAGCTTAGCAAATTTAATGAATGTCTTTGGGTTTTCTGTATTTAGCAAGGAAACACTGCTGAACATTTGAAATGAAAAGACTGCTAATTTGAGCATAGAAAATATATTGCAAGACTAAACAGTCTAAAGGAAGCAGTAGAGAAAGCCAACAAAAATTCACAGAATGCACAGGGTGTCCTGCTAGGAGCTGCTAAATGGAGCTGCAAGCTTGATCTGACGGAGACAGCACAAAGGCCTTAATCCACATTTATCGATGCAAGTCTTAAATTCTGAGTGGTAGAGACTCAAATAATTTGTCTGGCTCTTTTGAAATTCACAGTGCCAGGCTGTGGGCCTCTGATCAGTCAAGGAATGGCATCTTTCCACTGAATCACTAAGCCAATGTCCTGTCATCGTGTCAAGGGCAGGGAGGGTCTGATGCTGATGGAAGGTCTGTATGTTTGGATTAAGAAACTCGGCAATTTCCCCTCAAAATGGATACACTGACCCAAATACTCTGGCTAAGTGCAAGTAACATTGCATTCTGTCTACCTCCATTTTCTCTGGTTTTAATTGAAAGCTATATTGCTTACTGCCCATCCTAAAATGTTGACTAATTCTATCCTTCCTTGCTGGACAGCTGCTGTGTTATGGCCCACAGGTAAGTGATGAAGTGATCTCTCTGTACCCCCTACCGGCTATTTCACTTGGGTACAGAATGTCTGTCTTAATGGTTGTAAAGCACTTGGAGATCATTAAATGAAAGTCATAAGAGCACAAAATACAGCCATCATTAGCTGCAAGGGCCACTGTGAAGCAATGGAAAAACATTATTTTTCCCTGCCCATCTGGGGTTTTGCACACTGTCAAAACAGTGCTCCCATCCCCTGCCAACTCAGAGAGCAAGAGATCAAATCTGTGCCTCTGGCACAACAGTGCAGAGTGCTAATTACAGAACTACCATAAAACATCTGCTGTAATGCGTAACTATAATTCCTTGGCATGGACAAATACAGCACCTAGATGCTGAGAGCATAGCTCTGTAAGCAAATCCTATGAACCAGAGTGTAGGTGGCCCTCAAGTGAGTCTCATCCCAGACGAAGGCAGGCAGAAGAGCATGGAAAGGCACCAATCCCTCATGCACTCCCTTCATGCAAAGGAGTCACAATTGCAGGCTCTGCACTTAGAGAAACACAGGAGCAAAGCCATTGAAGCTGCCATCTATCCACTCTGAGAGCAAGGTCAACTACCTAAAAGAGGAGGGCTGTATTCAACAGCACACAGGTAGGCACTTTCCTTTCATGGCCCAGGATGACATAGAATTATTTGTTCACAAGACACAGTGAAGCCTTGCCCCACCATGGGAGGCTTCATAGAGGTTATGACTGAGAATCAGTCATCACCAAGACACAACCTCTCCAAGACCAGGTCAGACACAGCTTCCCTGCTGCCACTGCAGAGCTGTGTATAAATAGGATGTCTTTGCTCCAAGAAGACAAACAGGACATTAAGAATTAAAATAAGGCATCTGTTCATACACATCTGGAAAGGGCTACTTCTCATTTATGTTTTGAGTCAGCATGCAGTCAGCATTTGACTGCAGGGAACCAAGAGTACTCACACACCGAACATTATGCTTTATTGCTTTTTAGGGATGTAGACACTGTCCTTCCAACAAGGCACGCTTGTAAAGGACTTGGGGTGGCCTGTCTAAAAAGTCATGCAATAGATCAGGCTTATAAATTGGATTATAAACTCCAGCAGAACGAAGTTTCAACGAAAATCATCAAATGTTTCCTCATTACCAGCTGATACACATGGACTTGAAAAAGAGGCACAGAAGGTGCCTGCACTCTGCACCAGGGTCACGGGGAGAAACTGTCTGCTGGAAACTTTTGTTAGTGTGAAGCTTCTTTACACTGCAGCCCTGATGTGTCAGACAATATGTGCTTCAGTGACTGCAGGAAATACATATCCTAGCCATTACATCTCTTTTCTCATCAAAGAGAAGACACTTGTAGTAATCATTGCTATCATTTTAAAATATTATCACATTTTAAGAATCAACATTAAAGTAAACCTGTAATAGGGACCAAACCCAGACCTTGCTTTGCAAGAAAGTAAGGGCCAAATTATGCCATTAATTCCACAATAACAATTTATGTGCTAATGTGACTATCCTTGAAGAAAATCAGACCAATATGAAAAAAGAAAAATAAAAAAAAAAGAAAAAGAAAAGCCACAGAAAGGCTTGCAGCAGTTCTGAGAGCAAGTCCTATGGGAATGTAAAAGTGCACTGAGCTGTCCTGTTAATATCTTTACAGTAAAACTGGAAATGCAGACACTTCCACTTATTTGTGCACAATGATACTAGAAGAAATGTGTAAGAAAGATTCTTCAGCCTGGAATGGATAAATAGAGATTAAACACTGCTTTAGATGCAAGGCTAATCAGAGAAATTGGAGGCTTTTGTGCTGAGTTGCTTGGATTTGGTTTTTTTCTGCATAAAAGCATCTTTAGAAATGGCAATATAAAAATAAGAAGCTTTCACAATGCCAAAATTCAATATCAAACAAGTCTGGCGCGTATGTTCTAATCGCTGTGCTGGCTGTATCATATTCATCTGAAAAAAATTCTAACTACAAAAATTCTACCTACAAAATCTGAGGACCATACTAGATGTGTGAACAGACTCTTAACTGCATTACACAATCAGTGTAGAGAGGAGTCACTGTGGAGAGTACAGGAAAAATTCAGTAATAACATGAAACTGTGTTTGCAAGTTGATGAATAAACTAAAAGTGAACTTTCTGTAGTTTGTTACAGAATGTTTACTTTCATTCATGTCTCTGATAAAATTTTTTTCACTTAAGAAATATTCTGTTTCTCTTTGTATGGGGCAAAATAATATTCTTAAATAGAAGACCATCAAAAAAGAAATATATGTGGATCTTCAACACATTCCTACCATCCAAATCAAAATTATCTAGAAGAAATTAGGCACCATCTTTGTATGAAAAAATGCTGTAACATTAATAAAGGGAAGTCAGTGTAGATAGAAAATAGTGAAATATAAATTCATTTTTCTGCTTTCCTGAGAGAGAATTATTGGTACTTCCTGAACACTTCTCAGTTTATTCTGCTGACCCAAAGGTCCTTCCCTTTCATCTTTTAATATTAGATTTTTGGGGATTCAATTGACCACAGTGCTCCATTGCCTAAATCAGTCAGCAACCTAGCATGAAAGAAGTCAAGAGAAAAAATATTTTAAAAGGTGTTGCTTCTATAAAAGCCAGTGATAAAGAGATTTATTACTTCTGTCCTCACCACTGACCCAACTCGACCAAAGACTGGATATGACGGTACTTGTGCATACATAAGAAAATCGAAAAAAGAAAAAAGATCTTATCTTCAATAAGTATATGTAGAAAACGCATTTGGAAATTCTCAGTTGGGACTGTATAGATTAACAGATGTCACTATATAACTTATTCTTCTTGAAATAAACCAGTGAAATTCATTAAGTTCTTCCAAATTAAAGAATATACAGAAACGAAGTAAAAATACCATATAAGACGGCTACGTTAAAGTGGAGAGGAAAAAAAAAAGGGAAAAATCAATGTTTAAAGCATCTCGTAGGATCTCTGCTTTGTAATATGATGTCAAACTGTTAAGGCCATGGACCATGTTTTGCTTGAGGTCATCAGTATTCTTCCAGACACAAGGAATTTATTAAAGCCTTCAGAAACTGCATATGCAGACTGACACTGAACCCTGTGATCCTCTGAGTACTAAGGGAAATCAGTGCATTTCTTAAAGTTACTTTCGTGAATTTTTTGTTTTCTTTATAGAATATAGAGAAAAAACTGAAATTATGATTCTTCTAAATACAACACTCTCCAGCAAGGAAAAAATCCAACAGGTAAATAAAGAGTAATTTGGAACAGGATCAAATGATAGAATCATAGAATACTAGGTTGGAAGGGACCATAAGGATCATCCAGCCCAAACTCTCAAGGTAAAAGTATAGTTTAAATGAGTTGAGTCAGCACTCTGTCATGCTGACTCTTAAAACTGACCAGTGTAGGGGAATTTACCGCTTCCCCTGGGAGATTGTTCCAATGTCTGACTGATCCCATGGTGAAAGAATTTCTTCTGGAGTTCAGTCAGAATCTCTCCAGAAGCAACTCGTGTCCATTATCCCTCATCTTTTCCATGTGAATCCTTGTGAAAAGGAAGTCTTCATCTTCTTGGTAGCCACCCTTTATGTACCGGTACATGGTGATTAGGTCCCCCCTAAGCCTTCTCTTCCCAAGGCTGAACAAGTCCAATTTTCTCAGCCTTTCTTCATACGGCAGATCTTTCAGTCCTCTGATCATCCTCGCGACCCTTCTCTGGACTCCTTCCAACCTGCTCGCATCTTTTTTGTATAGCAGGGAACAAAATTGGACATGGTACTCAAGGTGTGGTCTGACCAGTGCCAAGTAGAGAGGGATGATGACTTCTTTATCTCTGCTGGTGATGCCCTTTTTAATGCAACCCAGCATCCTATTGGCTTTATTTACAGCTGCAGCACACTGTAGTGTCAACTACCCCACTCATTTTGGTGTCA
>NW_010157770.1:0-2229 GCF_000695765.1 Mesitornis unicolor
CCCCGTACCATGGAGGCCGAGCACCGGGGGGCTGAGGGGGGGCGGGTTTGGGAAGGTGAAGCGCACGCTGTACTCCCGGGGCCTTCGCAGCAGCTCCGGGGCCTCCGGGGCATCCTCGGGCGCCCCCCTGCGGCGGCAGCGCTGCTGCTTCCGGGTCAGAGCCTCCCGCGTCTGCTTCTCCTGGGACACCAGTACGGACCAGTATGGACCAGTACCGACCCGTAGGGACCAGTACGGAGTGAATTTGGACCAGTATGAACCAGTATGGGGAGGAACTAGGACTAGTATGGATCAGTAGCAACCACTATGGACCAGTACCGACCAGTATGGAGTGAATTTGGACCAGTATGAACCAGTATGCGGAGGAACTAGGACCAGTGTGGACCAGTAGTGACCAGTATGGACCAGTACGGGGTGAATTTGGACCAGTATGAGCCAGTATGGGGAGGAACTAGGACCAGTATGGATCAGTACAGACCAGTATGGGAGGGAACTAGGACCAGTACGGACCAGTATGGACCGATATGGATCAGTATGGGAGGGAACTAGGACCACTATAGACCAGTACAGACCAGTACGGGCCAGTACGGAAAAGAATTAGGACCAGTATGGACTAATACAGACCAGTATGGGAGGGAACTAGGACCAGTATAGACCAGTACAGACCAGTATGGGAAGAAACTAGGATCAGTATTGACCAGTACAGACCAGTACGGACCAGAATGGACCAGTATGGGAAGGAACTAGGACCAGTATGGACCAATATGGGGGGCAACTGGGACCACTATGGACCAGTATAGGGTGAATTAGAACCAGTATGGACCAGTATGGGGTGAATTACGACCAGTATGGGGTAAATTAGGACCAGTATGGACCAGTACAGGACCAGTATGGGAGAAACCGGGACCAGTATGGACCAGTATGGGGTGAATTAGGACCAGTATGGAGCAGTACAGGACCAGTATGGGCCAGTCTGGGGGGAAACTGGGACCAGTATGGGGAGACTGGGACCAGTATGGAGGTGAACTGGGACCAGTATGGGCCAGTACAATCCCAGTATGATCCCAGTCCCCCCCAATTCCTCCCAGTTCCCTCCCAGTGACTCCCAATGTGATCCCAGTCCATCCCAGTATAAACCAGTATGATCCCAGTCCTCCCCAGTGTGACCCTAATGGTTCCCAGTCCCTCCCAGTCACTCCCAGTTCCTTCCCAGTCCCCCCAAACTCCTTCCCAGTGACTCCCAATGTGATCCCAGCCCCTCCCAGTATAAACCAGTCCACCCCAGTCCCCTCCCAGTGACTCCCAATGCGATCCCAGTCCATCCCAGTACAAACCAGTATGATCCCAGTGTGATCCTAATGGTTCCCAGTCCCTCCCAGTCACTCCCAGTTCCTTCCCAGTCCCCCCAAACTCCTTCCCAGTGACTCCCAATGTGATCCCAGCCCCTCCCAGTATAAACCAGTCCACCCCAGTCCCCTCCCAGTGACTCCCAATGCGATCCCAGTCCATCCCAGTACAAACCAGTATGATCCCAGTGTGATCCTAATGGTTCCCAGTCCCTCCCAGTTCCGCCAAACCCCCTCCCAGTGACTCCCCATGTGACCCCAGTCCATCCCAGTGACTCCCAGTTCCACCCCAGTCCCCTCCCAGTGACTCCCAATGCGATCCCAGTCCCTCCCAGCCCAAACCAGTATAAACCAGTACACCCCAGTCCCCCTCACCGCCTGCTTGGTCGACTTCCCCCCGGCCTTCAGGTCCCGCAGCTTCTTCTCCTGCTTCTCGTACTGCTTCAGCAGCTCCTTCTGCTTCTGCTGGTACATCTTCTTGAAGGTCACTAATTAACGGTAAGAGCCTCGTTAATTAGGCGCCCTCATTAGCATAACGAGATGCTAATGAGGGCAATTAAGGCCAATTACTGTAATTGCCGCGGTAGTAGAAGAGGCGCTGGCTGTCGAGGTGCACGATGTCGGTGCAGACGTCGTCCAGGAAGCCTTGGTCGTGGGACACCACCAGTAAGGTTTTCTTCCAGGACTGGAGGTAACTGGGAGGGGAGACCCGGGGGGGTCACTGGGGGTGTTCGGGGGGGTCTTTTTGGGGGTTTTTTGGGGTCTTTTGGGGCTTTTTTAGGGGTTTTTGGGGGGTTGATGGGGTTTGTGGTGGGTGTTTTCTCAAAGGGGATGGCGCCCCCTTGTGGGCACGTTGGGATTGGGGAGCCCCTGCTATGGGATG
>NW_010157771.1:0-401 GCF_000695765.1 Mesitornis unicolor
TCATTTCTTGAACCAGAACTATCATTTTCAAGGCCCAAACTCTCATTTTGAGGCACCTAACTCTCATTTTCACAGTCTAAACTCTCATTTTCAGGCCCCAAAAGCTCAATATAGGGCATAAAGTCTAAATTTAGGGAGGAAACTCTCATTTTTAGCATCAAAAAACTCGTTTTTAGGTACCAAAATCCCCGTTTAGGGCCCAAACTCTTATTTTTAGTGCCAAAACTCTTCCTTTGAGAACAAACACACATGTTTAGAGCACAAACTCTAATTTTAGGGCATAAACTCTCATTTCTTGAACCAGAACTATCATTTTCAAATCCCAAACTCTTATTTTTAGGCACGTAACTTTCATTTCCAGGGCCAAAATTCTCATTTTCAGGGCCCAAAACCTCCTTTTG
>NW_010157772.1:0-11099 GCF_000695765.1 Mesitornis unicolor
GCTTGGTGTCATCAGCAAACTTGCTGATAGGTGTGATGATAGGTGTGTGGAGTTGTCAAGTTCTGTGTTTGAAAACAATGAAAATGCAATGTAATCAAAGCTTCCAAGGGGAAAAGCAAATCAAAACAAAACTGATACTTTCATTTGGCTTTGAGTTATATAGCCAAAGTGAGTGGAATGCATAGACAAAACTGCTCTTGTCTGAAACGTAATAACAGAAGTTAAAGTCCTTGTGCATATATGCACATGGTCTTCAGAACTTGGTCCTCAGAAGTGCTGGCAACTGACTTTAAGTGCTTCTCATACAATAAATTCTCTGAACATAGATCTTGACAATGTTTTCATAAATTGACTTAGCCTTAGCTCTGTAATTAAAAGTCCAAATGAACACATGTTAAAGACAGCAAAGTTCACCAAGAAAAAAGTCAGTTCTAAAAGAGATTTTATGAAAAGTTAGAAAATAGTAAGAAGAACTATGCACCATTTTAAGTTTCCACATCCCAAATTACTCTTTATATATTGCACTGTATTTGAAAGCATTGGCAGATCTTACATATCTCATTCAGGAAAGAAGGGGCATAGAAAGTTATGCTAGAATAGTAGATGATCCTAATAGCTGCTGTACAGGCTTTAGTTTGCCTTGCTTTATGAAAGCAGCCAACACACTCCTTCCAGTTCCTCCTTAAGCTGCAGTTGGTTGCGTATGTTACAATATAGCATTTTTCTTTCCTGAGTGGGATTTCTTTGCATAAGCATCTCATATGCTTTAGTGTATCTCAACCATAGCCACGTCTTAAGAAGAGGACAAGTTCCTTTAAAAGGCCTCAGATTCCAAAACATACCTAAAATCTAAATAGCTATTAAAAATTTAAAACCTGAATTATTTTTCTAAAAGGATTTGAATATTAGGTCATGATCATTCCTAAAATTTGATTGAACAGATATTTGCAAGAAATTCAGACCAGGCTTCTGTCCAGATTTTTAGCAAATCCATTCAAAAATTTGAATGAGAATAGTTTCAAAACTTTTATATTGATGATCAGATCTGGACAACTTTACACAAATTTAGCATTAATTAATGCAGGTAATCTTGAAGCTGCTTGTGGTCATTTTTAATCCTGCTAGTTTGAGGCAGTAAAGATCATGCCAAAAGAAAGATTATCCATAAAGGTTATTCAACTTGTGACAAGAAACTAACCCAGAGACTATGCAAATAATAGGTTTGTGACAAAAAAAATTGAAACAGAATTTTAACACTTTCTAATTTTTAAGCTGCTATTTTCTCCCACTTTATAAGTCATTCATAAACCACAGGATTTATCAGAGTGAGTTATGCCATCATTCTGCACTTTCACTTCTCTAAACCATCAGTTTTAAAATATGCTAAATGTTAACCTTCAAACCTAAAAATCTCCACAAGTCTTTTCAGAGTTATTAATCGGTATAGCATTATTGAGAAAAGTTAAAATAAAAACTAATCCTTGGTCTTTGTAAAGGAAAGTAATTAATATTAAACCTAAAACTCCTTTTTTGCTTCTTTTCTCTGCCCAGTCCCTCGTCTCAATTGTAACATGTGTCAATGAATCCCACAAAATGATTGTTCATTAAAAAAAAGAAGTTGATTTGACCTGTTGAATTTGCAACAATTTATGCTAATATTATGACATTACCATATTTTTATATATAATTATTTGTATTTATCTCAATTCAGTTCAATCCCACATATATTCAATTATGCATGGTTGATTTTGTGATTTTTGTTTAGTTATTTCCCTCATCCATCACAGCACATAACAAAGATAATTTCATAGAATTTTCCTTGCTGACACCTGGCGTCAATTACTGAGCTGTTGCAGTTAATTTTAGGACAGAAATGATCAGGAAGAGAGTTTTGGCGTCTTGTTTCATTTTCTTCTAAATCACTTTTTACCTCACAAATTTGGCTGTTTCGGTTAAGGTTGTTTACTGCAGTGCTCCCATTCACTGGTTGTGCTGTTACCTATTTCTAGTGATAGCTAATCTTACTGGTGTGGCCTTATCGTAGGATCCAGCTCACTACAGCACTTGAATTGGTGAAGTGATATGCATCGACAGCAGCATACTCATATGTCATACTCAGCATATGTCATCCTCATAAGCATTTGCCATCAGCACAGATGCACACCCAGATGCAAGAGATCAGAAGCATTTCCAGACTCACCAAGTAAAATGTAATCTCTCATGATCTATTGAGTGACCACCTTCTTTTTTCCCCACAAGTTTTTAATGTAATAAACACTGACACATTTTGAAATTGGTATTTAAACAAAATTCTAACTGCATTTCATCCTGAGATTTGGGGATATTTTACATAACTAGGGTCTTATAGATCAGCTTATGTGTCAAGCAAAGTAGGGGTAAAATGCAGCTTTTCTGATCTGACTGGTTTTACATCTCTTTTGCACTCATTTTGGACAAACAGAAGACATCACACAAGAGCAAACCCCCTGACTTCAATATGGTATTTAAGAATATTTAATCTTCTTAGAGTACTTTTTCAAAGATAGAGCACTGAAACAAGAGCAACTTCTTATGGGATAAGTCAATCAGAGCAAAGAGCATAATGTCCCAACGGTGTGAAAGCATTCCCAAGGGACCCAGAGACAACCTATATTAGCAGGTTGCATTAAGTTTGGAGGCATGTGCGTGTGTTTATTGAAAGATTCATACTGTGTTGCTTGAGTGTCCTATACTCATCTGACATGTTTTCAGGGAGTTCTATTTTCTTTTATGGACATAATACCATTGTGTTTGTTTGTTTGAGACAGGACATCTGGGAGAAGAAGCTAAAACACATATGTACCATGGGGAAGAAAATAAGAATAAGCAAACATATGGACTACAGGATACAAGCCCCAAAGGATCTAAAAAGCACACATTTTTCCTCACAATAAATGATAACAAGCTGAATCTACTCATTTAAGTCTTTAAAGCATTAAAGCTCTAAAGTCAGAAAACAACTAGAATTTGAAGAGACATAGACTAAGCTGCTACAATGTTATAACGAAATATTTTCAAAGCTTCTTACATGGCGACAGCAAAGCACATGCAACAACATAAACACAGTACACCACGAGTAAAGTATGCAAAGCCTGAGAGAAATATTGTGTTGGTGCTCATGCGCTACCACAGGATAGACTTGTAGCAATTCGCAAACATGTCCAGAGCTATCACAATCCCTTCTGTTTCAGAAAGGATTTACTGTTAACTTAACCCTTTTCACTAATTCCACTTTGCATGTAAACTCAGAAATAAATATGTATTCTGGCTTTCAAACTAATTTACATGGACTGATTCAAGCAAGAGGTCAAACTACACTAAAAGTAATAAGCGGTTAGCACACACCTACCAGTGAAATGACTCTACAAGGGTATTCCACTCCTTTCCAGGCACAACTGAAACAAGCTGAAGGGTAAGAAACCAAAATGCCAAATTTTTTCCAAAAGTTACTTTCACTGAAATGAAAATCAGAATGGAGTCTACTGGAATCATCATAAACATAACTGCTAAACATATGTGGAGCAAAAACATGTAGCTTCCAGTCTTTGTGAAGTCACTGCCACAGTCTTCTTCAATCAGACCCCTCCTGAAAACTGGATCCTGCCACTAGAGCACTAGAAAGCAATAAAGTTTTGCTAGCAGTGAGAGCAAGATTCTCCTGTGACGTCTAGGTATTTTACTAAAAAGGATGGTCAAATACTTATCTTATTCTGCCAAGCTCCTCTGCCATGTCATGTCTGCTTG
Source organism: Mesitornis unicolor (assembly GCF_000695765.1). Classification (NCBI taxonomy): domain Eukaryota; kingdom Metazoa; phylum Chordata; class Aves; order Mesitornithiformes; family Mesitornithidae; genus Mesitornis; species Mesitornis unicolor. The sequence goes on from NW_010157772.1 coordinate 3,784, forward strand.
TATTTTTTCTTTGCAAGCTCCTAGTAGCAAAGGCTGTCTTTTTAATTATGGGCTAACAATACTTGGCCCAATGGAGCAATAAGGAATACTGCACAACAAAATGATAATAAAATACCCTTTTCTTATGGCAGAAACTAAATAAGCTGTTCTATCCTTTCTGCAACCCCATTAGAGCACAAATAAACAGAGAATCCTGTACTTAGCTTTAGATATAATGCTCAATCTCTTCAACAGTAACAATGAAACCCACAGAGACCACAGAAAAGATGAATTTCAAATTCTAATAGACACAAATGGACTTCAATATGCCTCTCCAAAGATGATCTGACTAACAAAAATCACAGGGGAGAAGATTAGAGTGATCATAACAAGTCACAGTCATGTGTGTGTCTGACATGCTTTTAAACTGAGCAACAAGTTGAAAATAAACAAACACCACATATTCAGAATAGCAGGAACTACATTTTTGTGCTTTTATTGCCAGCTTAAAAATTCCTACATATCCTGTTTTTCTTTCCGCTTTGAGGACAGCTTTTTTAACATCATTCAGACAATCAGAATTTATAGCAAAGACTTAGGATATGCAACACATCAGGATTTGGCCTGGTACAATCAATTGCAAAGAGTTAAAATTATCCAGTGATACATAGTGAAAACAACAGAATACAACCTATAATATCAAAATATTACACAAAAATGGCAGTCATAACAACACTTAAAAAAGGATGAAGACTAAATGGAATATACTGTTCAGTGGGCAAAAATGGAAACAAAGCTTAATATTTCTGTGGATAACTTGCAAGCAAATGTGAGTGCAGAAGTGGAGAGGAAGGTAGCTGCAGACATCCCTGAACAGCACAAAGACTTTTAGGGCAAGTCAGATCTTGTAGAAGGCTCTTGGGTGTAAAGAAACACTTGGATGATGATTTCCGTGACTATTATGACACAGATGCTCTTTCTGATCCATGATTTTCTCCCAGAAATGACATCCTGACAACTTTATTGCTAAAACAACCTTAGATCGTTTCAGTATTTTATCCTCTTTTATATCGTACTCACATTGTTTTTCATCATAGTTTGGATAGGAAACTTTAGTCTCACTTTCCTGAGATATTGGTGGCAATCACTAGAATGAGCAAATATTGGGATACCAAGAGAGAATCCACTTGATAAGGTTTCAGCCCTATGCCATGCATTTCTCTGATGGACACCTGAAAATAGATAAGGAATCCTTCAACATTTCTCTGAAATACTGAGTGTTCAGACCTCAGATGCTGTTCTGTTAATTCTGAATGATCAGTCTTACAAGTCATGAAAAGTAACATTTAATGTTTTGATAATCTAAGTGATCCTATAAAGTCTACTCATTGTTTAAATAATAATGTCTTTGCTAATGTCACTTACTGCAGACTAGTATTGTGGTGCCCAATGATTTCAATTGTTTAGAAAATTAAAGGACTCTCAGAATATGATGTGTTTTCCTTTGGTTGCGAATGACAAACTATGCATGAATAACAATATTTATTTTCCAATGTGTTCTTATGTTCTGAGTCACCTAGAACCCCTCATGATGAAGGTAGTGCTTAATACATTTATTCTGGATGGTTTGCTATGAATTCAAAAGAATAAAGCAGAATTTACCAAATTCTTTATGCAGCAATCAACAAGAAATGAAACAAAATAAACAATGCCTGCTTCTCATGTAGAAACTTATAAAGTAGTGACATAGACCAAACTAATCACTGCACCTTCCTCGTGAAATTTTTACAATCTCAATAGCTATATTTCTTATAGTCACCAATATTTTACAGATACTAGCTTGCCTTTATGTTGTACTGCAAAATAAACTGTATACAAAAGGAGCACACTTCAAGAAAATCTTCTTTAAATCCATAGATGTTCAGTTAAGACCAAAATAATTCTAAGCATTTACATTTACTGCATCTTTGTTTAGACTGTTTACCGGAAAGAAAAAGCTGAACAAGAAAATAAACTCTTTAAAAAAAAAAATGTTTTCAACTACTGATATCCTCCAGTTATTCTCTGTTTTTCTTGAGAGGACAATGAAACACTATACAGTAATTTGTGTTATCAGCAACAACAGGAGTGGTTTAAAGAATCAGTTTGCATAGGATAGAGATGTAAATGGCTACACAAGATGCAAGGCAATGGAAAATCAGATCCTATTGCATTTACGTTGTTCTCCTGGAAATGTTTAGAGACAGAAATAGGAGCAAGTCCTTTGTCTGTACAGTGGGTTCTCTAGATAGCAAATGGTGTGTTTTTATTTTAGATGACTTTCATGTCTTCCTATAAACTATACGAAATGGACAGTTTGGTGCAAAGTACAAGTGACTGGAAAGACTCCCGTCTATTTGAATAGTCTTCACATAAAGCCTTTAGGTACTTATTCTCAGGGAATGATTGTCAACAAAAATAAAAGGGAAAAAAAGGCACAGAGTAAGAGGAGATAGAACTAGATTTTAGTGTGGAATAAGTCTGTTTCACTCTCTGCTCTAAAAAGAGCTAGTGAAAAATTTTCAGATGTGTTTTTTATACATTAAAATACTTGCTTGTCAATATTAGTAACTTCCAGGAATACTTGTGGGGTTTATATTTCAGTGAAACTGGAAACAAAACTGAATGGGCTTCCTTTGTTTCTTTCTACATTTTAAAACATTGCAAAAGTCTTTCTCCTCTGATATTTAAAATATTAGAACTTTACTTTCCAAAAGGAGGACTTCAGTGCAGTAAAAGTATGTGCAGGGTAAATTTTTCTCTGTTACTTCTAAATTAGTTTGACATTTACTTTTGCCATATTATTGAAAAAACAATCACAATTAAGAAGACAGAGGTGCAGCCCTAAAAATGTCCTTAATGTAATACCAGTACAGAAAACATGTGTGTATCTGAGTGCATAAACACACATGTACATATATGTATTTCTCCTTTCTGCAAAGTGCTGTGGATAGGGAACAGAGAAAGCCTTTATTCACAGTCTGGCATGCTGCTTTGTATAACTATAGCCTATGTAAATGTACATAATAAAAAAAACATAATGTGAATGTACGAATTCTAAAAGTATAGACAGGCTACAATAGCTTGGACAAACATAATGTAGTGTTCATAAGCAGTGTTTTTGTGTCCCTATCATATGTGAACAGCAGAGAACAGGAAATGCAATAAGGGTCAGCTCTCCAGTTGAGAGACACCATTTCTAGATGACTTCAAGTATTCTTTTGCCAAGCCCTTGTAAGATCAAACCTAATGCATTCTGGAACCTTTCAGACTTCCTGCAAAGGAAGAACTTTATTCCAGTTTCATACAATGATGAGACTTGCCCTTGCTAGTATTTATAGTATACACAGGAACCTCAGGTCATAGTGAGTCACTCAAGGTTTCCTTTTTTTCTTTACTTCTAAAGAAATGTGAGCTGCATCATACAGCACAGACCACATATGAAAGGAATTCAACAATCTTGCTAAGCGGCTGCTGGACAATATGCTGCATCACATGGTAAAGGATTAAAAATAGGACTGTGTCAAAGAATAAAGGATGGAACAGCAAGTTCTCCAATTAAAGGCTGATTTTATAGAGCTTGAGAGAGATGGGAAGGCTCTTAACCTCTTCTATTCAATTTCAGTAGGAAATAATCATCTGGCCCAGACAGAGAAAATTCATGGGTTGAGATTAAGATAGCTTAATAGGGAAAGCAAAAGCTGTGCATGCAGGTTAAGCAAAACAAGGAATTTATGCACCACTTTCCCATCGGCAGGAAGGTGTTCAGCCATTTCCAGGAAAGCAGGGCTCCATCACATATAACGATTCTTTGGGAACACAGATGCCATCACTTCAGATGTCCCCCACTTTCTTCTTCTTTCCCCAGCTTTTATTGCTGAGCATGACATCATAAGGTGTGGAATATCCCTTTGATCATTTGAGGTCAGCTGTCTGATCTGTGTCCCCCCTCAACTTCCTGTGCACTCCTACCCTACTCACTGGTGAGGTGGGGTGCAAAACAGAAAAGGCCTTGACTCTGTGTAAGCACTGCTCAGCGATAGCTAAAACATCCCAGTGTTATCAACACTTTTCAGTGCAAATCCAAAATATAGCCCCATACAATCTACTATGGAGACAAATGAACTCGTCTCCTGACAAAACTGATACACTTGGCAAGAATTGCAGGAAAGCATAGTATTTTATATTAACTGATATAATTGGAATTAAATTTAAAAAAAAGACTTGGTATTGTGGACAAACTCATCTTCAGGTGTACATAAGCAAAAGTGGTCTCTAAAGGGATGTCTTACCTTGTTCCATGTTGAGTATTTAACACAGGTAAGGATATTATTAAGGGAAGGGTGGTATTTTGTAAGACTATACCTGTTTAACATAACTTGCATTAATAAACTGGAGAGAAATTGGATAGAAGGCGTGTCTGTTGCACTGACACAACCAGCTAATGTAACATTAACCAAAAAAAAAAAAAAAGAGAGAAAAAAATTAATGGCAATGAGATTAAATGTGATGAGGAAAAAGAATACAACCTTAGATGATCAAATGTACATTATCTTAAATTAACTTGATATTCTTTTTTGATGAAGAAATAGTTGATTGAGGGGAGTTGACTAGAGGAGTTACTTGCTCTGGAACCAAAATTAGCTTCAATAATAACCTCAGTAAAGAGAAGAGACTTCTTTTGCTGATGACATAGTACGGGAAGATTTCATCAGTATGGGAGATGACGGGGTGTTTGCCCAATGCACTCGCTTTCAAGCCACCTTGTATACAGGAGGAACAAAACTGTGCTTTGTAGTGTGCTTGTACAAAGTTATGCACTCCAGAAATAATTAGAAAAGTTTCTGTTGGCCATATCCACCGAACAAAAAAAGGATGTTTCTTTGAGTCACACTCGGAATGGAGTCAGGAGAAAAGTAAACAAAATTTTAGGTCATGTCAAATGAAGCATCAGGATAATACTAGACACTCCTTGTGCAATGGTAGAAAGAGTTGATGAGATATATCTGTAATTTCAAATACGGGCCATCAGTGAATGTTATTTCACACTAGAGTCTGAAGGTGATGAGAAGAGCCTGCTCAGAGAAGCAGAAAACCGTCAAAGAAATAGAAACTAGGTGATTAAGACAGCTTTTGCTGGAACTATCCCTTACTAGTCACCTAGTCAACACTACAACAATCAGATTAGCTGGTGGAAATAATATGACAAGGCATGTCCTCCACATGTGCTTCATGCATTCACCCCTTCCTGTGGCCTGTAATCTCTGCCAAGGCCAAATCTTGCAGGATCATCCACCACAGTTTATTTAGCCACAGAAGCAGCTAAAAGTTATGGCCAACGTATGTAAAAGTGAACAAGAGTCACTCAAAATAACATTTCTCTGTTACATCATAACACCACATAAAATTGAGTTTGCTTGTTTTCAACTTCTAGGCGGAGGGAACAAAAACAAAGAATCAGGATCCAGATGTTGAGGTTTACATACACACATTCTTCCTTTCCTATTAGTTCCCATAGTCATACCTGATACTCTCTGAAGATTCATCATCTTACATAAGGTATGCCTGATACTTCTTAAACTGAGTAACAGGGTCTGTTTTAATGCCTCACAAGTTCTAATACGCATGTAAGAGAGTGGATTTCACAAGATGACTAGAGAAGGCTGACACAGAAAATACTAAAGGAAAAGACCTAGATCTCACATAACATTGAAAATCACAGTGCAAGCCATCCTAATACATTTTCTATTTCATGGATTACATGGATTGCTCCCCTTTTTCGAAGCCTGAGCTGAATAGTAAATATTCAAATGTTCCTTTTCTCAGCTCCTTCTGATCTACATTTGAATATACAAATTTAAATTCATAATGGCTACTTTCATTTCTGCTTTGAATACATCTTTACATCTATTAGTATGATAGAGTCCATTTATTTCTGGGAGAGAAAGCACAAATTTAGTGGGTCTCTCCTGCCATCAACAAAACTGCTCATGAGGATTCCACAGTGGAGACAATTCTGTCCCCAGCTATCTCTGTGCACCCCACTAAATGAAGAAAGAGTAAAGGCAATGAAGTAATCTATTTATAACTCAGAAGATTATTTGAACTGTTACCATAAACAATATATGTGCCAAAAACAGTGTAGTTTGCTGTTTCCACAAGAAATACTCTTCAAGCAAACTCGAATTGGGCTTGTTTAGGAAAAATGATCCTGGGATTATGTTTTTTACAGATTCATTAGAGGATTACAGTTGAGCATGGATGGAAAGACTAGCTTTGGGAAAAAAAAAAGGTAGTGCGCTTTTATTGAGCCCAACATGCTAAGCACTACCAGCCAATGAACTCAGTTACCTAAAGCATTACAGGATGAATGCTAAATGTTATCTGTATGTCCTCCAGTGTGTCTTTTGATGGGAAATGTCACACCCATACCTACAATTTTTACTTCCTGACTGATTTTTCTTTTATTCTGTTGTTCGTGCAAGGGACTGTAGCAGAGGAAAAATGGGGAAGAGGCTAAGCAAACCAAAAAAATGAGCTCTAAAGTAGATCTTGAATTCCCAGAGGATTGGCTCTGACATCTTCACTAGCCTCAGTGCAAAACTATTCTGAAAACAGCACGATCAGAGAAATCACGATGTGTACCAGTCTGCTGGAGCACCTCTGGGAATGAGCATTGCCCCGCCTGAAGTCTGAGAGACACCTCAATTTGCAAGTAGACTTGTGTTTAGACTGCACAGACTTCCTAAATAATCAAATATCTTTTTCTTAAAATGAATGCTCTGCATCACATGATAATAACATCCTGTTTCCTGAACCCCATCTCTACTGTACTCATTACATTAAATTCAAATAATTGTACCTGTACATTCAATTCAAATGATTTGTGATCATGAAATGATAGAGTTTTCAGTCCTTGGAGAAATAAGGAGGGGGTTTATCAGAACTGCCACTTTGGACTTCTGGCGGGCAGACTTTGGCTTTTTTAGGAACTTGGTTGGCAGAATTCCTTGGGTTCTGAGGGGCAAAGGAGTCCAGGAAGGTTGGACACTCTTCAAGAAGGAACTCTTAAAGGCACAGGAACAGGCCATCCCCATGTGTTGGAAAACAAGCCGGGGCAAAAAAAAAAAAAAATGGCCTGGCTGAACAGAGAGCTCTGGCTCGATCTCAGGAAGAAAGGGCAGGCACCTCAGGAGGGGTACAGGGCTACCGTGAGGCTGTGAAGGGAGAAAATTAGAAGGGCCAAAGCACAGCTGGAACTTAATCTAGCTAGTGCTGTTAAAGACAATAAAAAGGGT
>NW_010157772.1:11178-16404 GCF_000695765.1 Mesitornis unicolor
AAAGGCTGAAGTCCTTAATGCCTTCTTGGCCTCAGTCTTTAGCAGGAAAACCCAGTAGTACTGTGGGTACCCAGCCCCGTGAGCGGGAAGACAGGGATGGGAAGCACAGTGAAGCCCCTATAATCCATGAGGAGATGGTTAGCAACCTGCTATACCACTTAGACATACACAAGTCTATGGGGCCAGATGGGATCCACCCCAGGGTCCTGAAGGAGCTGGCAGAAGTGCTTGCCAAGCCACTTTCCATCATTTTATCAGCAGTCCTGGCTAACTTGGGAGGTCCCATTTGACTGGAGGCTTGCAAACATGACACTCATCTACAAGGGCTGGAAGGAAGACCCGGGGAACTACAGACTTGTCAGTCAGGGTTAAGGTCAGGGACACCATCTCTTCACTGTGGAAGTTCCACAGGAGTTTCAGATCCTGTTGTAACTTGTGTGAGCTTTGGAGATCCAGTTGCTCTTGAGAGGTGGGGCTGAACACAGCCCAGGTATTGCCCAGAGTGTGGGGAATACCCACCTTCCACTGTGAGAGGGAGATGCTCTGAGAGGACAAGAAAGCAAAAATGAAAGCATCTTCACAATCCATCTCCATTAAAATGAGGCACACATTTCTTCTTAATGCAACCTTCTCTCTTAAAGCCCTCTTTCTAGGCCCAGCTAGTGATTATTGGGACTCAGTGCATTGATCCAGCTGGGCTTACTGTAGCAACATACAGATAAACAATCTTTTTATTTTCTTTCTTTCAGCTCTTCCCTCACGCACTTAGAGTTTCTCAGGCAGAACCAATATGCGCAAGGTCACTTCTTTCCTTCATATTTTCCCTGCATGACTGGGTATAGCACAATCTATGTACTACTTTCTGCAGTCAGTATTTTCAACAGGCTCAGACTTACATCATTTAATGTTGTCTCATTTATGATTTACAGGCTCTGCCCTTACATATGGTACCACATATATATATACAATCAGAGGGTGTGCATGTGTATAACATGTGTGTGTGAATATATACAGTGTTTATATATAAATGTAAACATACATACATGTAAGGAGGTGTATGTACATGCACATTATATGTATATATAAAATCTCAGACCCATGCTGAAGGCAGCATTTTCTCAAGAGAAAATTGCAGCATAATGCAGTGAAGAAAGCCTTCCTTCTCATGACAGTGACAGGACATCCAAGACTGCATATGACTGCAACGCACTACACAAACAGTCCTTGTTTCCCCCAACTTTCTCTCAAAATTCGTAAGAACATTTCCTAATTCCATAATTTTTTAAAATTAGTTTTTACTGAGACAGTCAAAGAATTTTTAAATCCTGTCTTAAATCTTTTTAAATCCTAATCTAATCTGAAACTACAACTGCTGCTTTGTATTAGTATTATTATTACACAATCACTGACTGGAGGATAAAATTAAGCTTCCCATCTTCCATTAATTGTGCATTTCTATACCTTATCTTTGCTAGGTTTCTATTAAAACTCCCAGTATTTATATTTTCCTTATAAGACATTGTCATTATAACTTTTCTGTAACATTACTTTTCTTTAAATTAGTGACATGTTACTTCAATTTAAGATTGTTTTAATATATGAGACACACATTGAAAAAAGTCAGTCTGGAAAGGAAGGGAAATTACAAAATGCCAAGACAGATGGGCATTTATTTAATTTATAATGGAAGTTAACAATAAGAAGAGAAAAAAACCATCCTTTAAATGTTTCCCATTTTATATAAAAAATGACAGACAAGACATTTCAGGTTCTCTAAGTTTGGTCCCTAGAAGTCTCTGGTGTTTTGCCAAAAGGTAAAGAGAATTTACAGGGTTCAAGTATAGCCTACATTTCAATTTGAAATGTAAGCTTTTGTGTGTGACTGATGTTTACTGATATGAGTAAAGATGACGTTCTGTAGCCCAGTGCTGACTAGGGTACAAAGAGATATGTTAGAACACTCTGCAAGTTGCAAGTGCTATGAAATATTCATCGGACACTTCAAGAGTTGTTTTATTTTTTCCACATGAAAGTGCTTTGCTTGTTGTAGCTGATCACCAGAGCTGGCAAAAAGGTACTTGCTAAGACTAACATTTTCTTCTCTAATGTTACTCATTGAAATTACCAAAATCATTTGCAGTGTGTTGTTAACTCATGGTATTTAATAGTGTCACAATTTTTGCACACCGATATATTCTTGCATGACTAAGGTACAGTAGGTTAGACACCAGATGTCTGGAAAAATCATATCTTATTAATGATTAATATTAGACAGGATAAGAGTCATTAAATAAACCCCAAATCCCATCCTTTTCATGCATACCTAACTTCACAACTTATATGTCAAGTCTTTGTGAGCCAGCAGCTGAGTTGGCAGCTAAAGCAGATAACTCTTTGCTTTTCAGGGCTAAAAAACAGACACCACTTTTTCTCTTTTCCTCTTTTCCTCCAGAACATCAGCCCTTACAGTAGAGAGGTTGTATTTAATAACTATTTGCTGCTATTTTACTGAAAAAGCTGGGAGACCAATGCAGCTGCATAAGCCATAAGATATATATGCAAGTGTTTAAAAACAATGTTCTTCTGCTTTCCAAATATTTCTGTAAATAAGTACAGTAGTGAAAAAATCACATGGAATTAAAACTGGCTAAATATCAGTTTCTATTCCATGGTTAGGAGTTAAAGAGCACATAGGAATACTTAGAGGTAATAATGCAGTCTACAGAATTTACAGATATGCATTGATCTTGCTCATATTTGTACACAATGTGTTTATATTTGAGGGCACAGTCAGCAGTGGGATTTTTCCAAGTGAGTTGGAGCTACAAATCAAAATAGCTACATGCCTTGCATTAATATAGAGATTTACAGAAGGTATTTTACATGAACTTAAGTAACATCATGCCAAAATATAATGAACTGAGTTCAATTTTTACTTACTGAGATCACAGGCTGTTTCAAGTTTTTGCTTTTGATATTTCTTACCCTATAATATCCAAACAAATAAATTCATCTAGGTTCATAGGAAAGTTTGTTGTCCACAGTAAATCTTTTGATGGCTTGTGGATAAGCTTTGAGAGTTGGATGCTGACTGCAGCATCATACTCTGGACAAGTAGAAGCATCTTATTTCCCCATTGCTGGAGCAGATCATCTTTGCTAATCTGGGGATGAGTAAAGTTTCTGGTTCACACCATGGATGATCCTATACATTGCTGAGCACATTTGTACAAGAAATTAGAAATAAAAACTCTGTTTCATCTCCCTTACTGTTTTCAAAATGTCAACCACCAGTCCAAATTGACACCTGACCCCCTATACATCTTTCTCCAGCTAAGCCATTAGTTGTCCTGAATTTTTTAAAAAATAATAACATTGAGGGAGCCAAAAATATTATGAGGCTTACATGAGAGCATTTGAGTCAAAATTACTACCTTGAACTTTTCTAAGAAGTAAAATTAATCCTAGATTAAAAACAAACAAAATTAAAGTAACAGTAACAGCTAGAGAAGAAGAATATATACATTAAAATAAATCCACCAAATCTTGATCAAATATTTAAACATCTGTTGTGTGGACTAAATTAACTTCAGTGTATAAGAAATCCCTGTGAAACATACTAAGAAAATGGTCTGAACATGCAAAGAGATAATTTAAACCTTGTATGGAATAGTTAATTTTTGAGGTCACTGCACCAATACACCATAATGGGAGCTGAGAATCTGCTCCTTTTAGAATAGCCATTGAAAACCAGGATATTCAGAGTCAGGTATAGTCTTGTCAATTGTAATACCAATGAAAACAATAACAGAACTTCAGAATTTTCAAAATCATTGTGTTTTTTTCTTTTTTTGTGTCTCACCTAATTTCCACAGCCCTTGAGTGCTACCAAAGTCATTAAAAGGCAAAACCCATATAGCCCATAATGCTATGCTCATTACCAAAAACAAGATAAAGTTGCTGCAATCCACTGCAATTAGAATATCAGAAATATCAATACTTTTAAATAAGAATTTCTAAATAAATTATATTATTGCATGTTTTCCTTCTTAGTATCTTCCTTTGTCTTTTTGACATACATTTTATGAATTAATTTGTCACTAGGCATGCAAAAACTTTTTGATCATCTGAATTAAATGTCACTTGAAAAAGTAACATTTGCAAAAGGAAAGATGAAAACAGAAAAGCTGATTTCACCAATAATATCAAAGGAAAAATCCATCCAAACTTCTGAATACTGACAAAAATAATTATTCAGAATCAAATCCAAACTTGAATGTCTTTAGTATACATAACATAGTAGATGGGATTTTGTTTCACGATTTACTGTATGAATATTCCTTTCAAAATTAGTAATCTGACTATCTCCAAAGTCATCAGGCATGTTATAAATTCAGTTGCTATTATTTTAAATAAAATACCTACTTTTTCACATTGTTATTTCAAACACAATAGCCTAAACATACAAAAAAAGAGTATTAGTGTCTCTAGTAAAACATTTCTCTATCTTTTAGATTTGGTTCCTCTTCTATTTAAGGTTGTCAGGAGATCCAGCTAAAATCTGATGATGTGAACACTTGTAATACACTGACAATGTAATAAGTGAAAGTGATGTTTAAGAAATAATATGATTAAAAGACTTAGGACTTCATACTTTTTAGAAGAGTTTACTTATATGAGATTTGCTATGTAGGGAGAATAATCTAGCCATGGGAAGCAAATTAAGAGCATGCGCTATGTCAAAGAGTTGCATGCAGACAAATTCTTCATTCTCCCTTCAGTGACTATGTGAAAAGGATGGGGGTATGTGACTGAATGTTTCCATAAACTGGTATGTATGGAAAACAGAGTATTTTTTTCATGTTACTTTGCAAGCAGATTTATCTTGTTTATACCTGTATTTCTCCTCTACTTTTCTCATACTTTCTCACTCAAGTTTGGGTTTTGTGTGAAACTCTTCCTATTTGTTCAGGTTGCATTTCCTGATAGTCTTATTTACTGTTATATGGCTTTTGGCATCCATTTCTTTCCTATGTACATATAGGTGGATTTTTAGCATAAGTGAGAGGCAACTCAGTATAAATAACTATGTCTAGCAAGTTTGTAAGATATATTCTTTCTATACTGAAACATAGTCACTTGTGAACTAAGATGCAGTATTTTCTTATTGAGTCTACTTAAAGACTCAGATGACATTTTTGGTGTTATGGTTTAAGGGTTACCAGCC
>NW_010157773.1:0-425 GCF_000695765.1 Mesitornis unicolor
TCTTCCCTTCTATGGAGGGCAGAGGGGTTCACAGGGAGCGTGAGCCACGAGTCTGGCTCTGATCAACCGGGATGGAGACACCAATGTCTCTCTTTGAGAGACGACACCGACCCCGGCACAGCCGCAGACGCGGTGGGGCAGGTCCTGGGACCACAGACGTCCTTCCCGGCTCCTCCTCCGCAGCGGCATCTGCGGAATCGCGGATCCAAGGCGCAGGCGACCGCGGTTTCCCAGCCCCGTCTGAGCGAGGCCATCAGGACCCGGCAGCTTGCGCTCAGCGGGAGCCGCCTCGCACCGGCCCGCGCAGATGCTCCGACGCGGGGGAACCTCCCTCCTTCCCCAGCGCCGCATTGGGGAGCGTTGTTGGACCTGGCACGTGGTGAGTGGCTGCGTAACCATCCAGCTCCCCCCAAATCCATGGCGGG
>NW_010157773.1:688-1005 GCF_000695765.1 Mesitornis unicolor
GCACCCAAAGTGCTCTGCCAAAACCACGCACCCGCACCCGCTCAGCACCACTGCTGATGTGGTGACCGCTCAAGGACGCTGAGTGACCGCACAGGGGCACTGAGTGACCACTCAAGGACAGTGAGTGACCGCTCAATGAGTGATCGCACAGGGACAGTGACCGCACAGGGACAGCGACTGCACAGGGACAGTGAGTGACCACACAGGGACAGTGAGTGCACAGGGACAGTGAGTGACCACACAGGGACAGTGAGTGCACAGGGACAGTGAGTGACCACTCAAGGACAGTGAGTGACCGCTCAATGAGTGAGCACACA
>NW_010157773.1:1821-2507 GCF_000695765.1 Mesitornis unicolor
GGCCCCCCCGGGGCCAGCCGATGGACACGGCCAGGACCCCCGCCTGCCGGATCTCTCTGCACAGCCCAAACTACTCCATGGGTCTCCCACTGATGTGCTGCTGCCCGAGCTGCAAATTTCAGAGAACCCTCGATCTTGACGGGAATGTTGTGACAGCGACCCTGGTAACAGCCCCAGGGGGTAACGACCCTCGCTGCTGAGATCTGCGCCTTATTTCTGTAGGAACTGCCTTGCTCCAGCCTCCCCTCACTGCCTCCTGGAACACCCTGACCTGACGACGAGCTATTCCCAAACCTCTGTTCCTGTGCAGGTGCCTATGGGCGGTGTAGGACCCTCTCCTCGATGAACCAACGAGCGGGGCTCTTTGCATCCCTCACTCCGTGCGCCGCGCAAGCACTGTGCTGTGTTCACAGCCCTTCACGATCCACCGCGCTCATACCACGGACACAGCGAGCCACGAGCTGCCGCCCTCCACGTTCCTCCCCATCCCAAACCTGAATTCCAGGATTCCCCGGCTCCCAGCTAAATAATCCAGCCTTTGAGACTCAGACACAGAATCACAGAACGTTAGGGATTGGAAAGGACCTCAAAAGATCATCTAGGGCTCTCCTGCCTGCTGGTCAACGCGTTCCTCGTTACGGCTGGAACACAATGAATACCAATGGGATGAGGTTGAATGTGGCCAA
>NW_010157774.1:0-3430 GCF_000695765.1 Mesitornis unicolor
ATTCAAAACCCACCTGGATGTGTTCCTGCGCAACCTAGTTTAGGTGATCCATCTCTGGCCGGGGGGTTGGACTACATCATCTTCCAACTCCTAATATTCTGTGGTTCTGTGATTCTGTGAACTGCCGTCTGTGATACATCAAATTTAACCATGCACATTCTCATTGGTTTGAGTTCCCCAAAAGGATTTTGGCAGCAGTATGCTTTGTTTCTGCATCCTTCTCAGGTATTGGGATTTGAGATGCTTTGTCTAGTTAAGACAGACTGTTTTGATGCATCCATGCTAGGGGAGGTTTAGATTGCATATTAGGAAAAAAATATTCACTGAACGAGTGGTCAAGCATTGCAAAAGGGCTGCCCAGGGAAGTAATGAAGTCACCATTCTTGGAGGTGTTCAAAATGGTTCTTCAGAACATGGTTTAGTGGGCTTGTTGGTTTTGTGTTGATGGTTGGACTTGATCTTAGAGATCTTTTCCAACAATAATGATTCTATCAGTCTATGATTGCAATTTTATGCTATAGCTCTGAAAAGCAACAAGGCACTGATGGGTCCTGGCTACTAGCTGCTGAAAGCAGAGCATGTGTAAATTCCACCCCACTCCCACTTCGAAGGATTCATTATCTGAATGAGCAGCATGAAATCTTGCAGATATTTCACCCAACTGCAGCATCAAGAAGCTGATAGTGTCTTTTTGTACCTTTCTGGGTCCTATGTCAATGTAAGTGATGTATCTTCTGAAACAGAGCTACACACTACTGACTGGCTTCCATTATATATCAACAACCCAAGTAAGAGCTTTCTCTATAAAAGAAAAAAAGCTGCAAGCACCATCCTCACAATCATTGTAATGATCGTCTAACTCACAAGGACAATCCTTACTGCACTCAGAGAGCATAACACAGGGTCTTTACATTCTCTGCTGTGCCTTGTCTTCACCTTTTGGTGGTATGATGGGTATTGTCTTATGCCCTACAAATATGTTTTTGACCTTTTCATGGTTTTCATTATAAGTAAACAAAAATTTATTTTTTGAGCTGTAAGTAAGACTTAAGAAGAATAATCTGAAAGTAAGACTTAAGATAGGAAATAATGTTAGGAAAATGTCCTTTGAATAAAAAAATGCATTTTTTGGACCATATCTAGCTACTTATCAGAAAGGAAGATGAACTATAGTGAGCTCAAATGGATTTTGTTTTTAATGAAAATGGTACTGGAAGACTAAAATCTTTCAAATTTTTCCCTCATTAGGATCATAAGTGTGCACAGAAACACAGAATTTTACAAAATTTAGAATTCAGTAATCAGTTGTTGACAGATAAAACAACTTGTAAATAAGTCAAAGAGAAACCATAGTATTTGGCTCATTACATTTAAAGAGAATGTGAAGATATTTGTATATGTATGGTATATATACATATACATTATATGCATAATTAGTTACATTAACTAAACAAGTACAAGGGCTTACAAAACATATAGTGACATCTGAATGGGATGTTATAGAGTGAGCAGTGAAGCTTTGGAATCCAAAATGGTTCCCCAAGGGTGTTTCTCTCCCTGTTGACCTCGTTCTGGCAATTTTCCTCTCTTTGCTGTGTACATAATTGGAAGACTATGTTATAATAAAGAATCAGAGAAAGAGCTCTTGGAGTATGCAGAAATCAGCTGCTTGGTTCTTCGAATTTTCTCAGAAATTGGTATAAATAAATTTTACCATAGTTTGTGCTGAAACATATTGCCCTGGCTCAAATAGGCCATGGAAAGGTATGAAGAAGAAATAACACTCAACCCAGCTTGCTCCATCATTCTAGGAATAAACTCTTTCTGTGAAGAATTCTAAGAAATTCAGACAGCTTCAGGAGTTTGAATTAATCTGAAAAAAATATGCATAATGAAATTTTGAAGGGGCTCATTGCTGCAAACAATAAAGGTAGATAAATCATGTGCATGTCAAAGTTTAGGGGACTTTTGCCTGCACAGAAACCCAGCAGAGACTTGCGTAATATTGTAAACAGGCTCAGATAAGTTTATGAATTTTAGAAAAATAAAATTATTTGGCAGGGTCATGTTCAGGTTGCAATGAATCAAGAATAAGCAGAATAAGCTAACTGAGTTATGGGATGGAGAGACTAATACAAGAACAATGAAGTCATAATGCATCTCTGTTTTTTTAATTTCTGTTACTATGTCACCCTTGCAAATATAACATAGATACAGAATAAAAAAATGTAAGAAGACTGAGGGAAGAAAAAGGAAACAAAAGATAAAGGTAAAAATTAATCTGAAAATGTCATATTTAAATATTATGGATTTTAACATTTTAATGGAAATACCATTTTTAGCCTTATCTGATTTGCAGTTATGAAAAATAGTTATGAAATAAATGTTACTTCTAAACTGTACCGCAGTAAACCTGGTCTCCCATTTGGAGGCACATTGGAAGCGTTCATGTTTAAACCGATTGAGATGTGAAGCCATTTGGACCTGTTTGCCTTTGAGTTATATATTGGAAGCAAAAAAATTAGTATTTCAAATACTACTGCAAGTAGTGAATAATTCATGAATGAGGACTGAGTGCCTTGAATAAATAAAGAAAGTGATTCATTTCAAGAGGTTGAGATTGAATAATAATATAAATATTGTTTGAGATAGTTTCATCAGTTATATTTTAATGGATGAAAAAGGAAAACCTGTGCATCAGTTAAATATGATTCAAACAGGCCATGGGAATAACAATTAATTTAATGATATAAAAATAAGACATAAAGGACATAAAAAACTTTGAGATGCAACCTACTTTCATAATTATGTTTTTTCATTATAGAGACATATATACATAATCATTTCAAGATATATATGAATATTTTATAAAATCTTTTATAAAAATTTAAGTATTTTATGTACATAATCTGTATACCAACTGATCAGTAGCTGTGCTAGTAGGGAAGATGAATCAGGTTTACAAGTTAACCAAAAATGCACTTGCTCTGAGAGCAATAATCTACTACAACATTGTCAATATGAAAGAGCTGAAGGGCTTTGTGAAAAGTATGCTCTGCCTGGTTTGGTTTTGGGTTTTTTTGGTAAGAGGAATAATGTAAGTACTGAGAATAAAAAGAGAGATGAGAATAAGTGACAATATTTTATAGTAGTTGGGTTTCTCTCATCCCTCTTGAGCAGTGTCATGCTTATAGCTTCTTCATCTATGTCACGCTTCAATTTGAAAATGACAAGGTTCATTGTTTAAAATTACATTATTATATATTAATTACATATCACATACTATACATTACTTATGCATTACATAATCATTATATACTATTATATATTATGCATTATATATTATATATTATATATGTTATATAGTATGTATTATGTATTATTAAGTATTGTATATTATATATGTTATATTTTATATATTAGACATTAT